>NW_026999422.1:300000-549999 GCF_037126465.1 Ornithodoros turicata
TTGACAAACGGCCGTTCAACCTCGCGAATATTCTTGGATCGTGGCCGAACGCTGCCCACCACACTCTGAAAACAGAGCTTCACCGCATAGCACGCTCCTATAGGGTTTATTCACATGACGTCATCCGCGGGAGACCGCCACTGTCGCTGGCACGCACATGTGCTGCATTCGGCCGCCTTATTGTAGTTCCCACCCAAGCCGCTACTCACATCGCACTCACCGTATATTTGGTGTTTCAAAGTTATTGTGCAGTGTGATTTGGTAGCATATCCAAGTAATTTCCATGTTTCCGACGGTAATAGTCATCCAAAAAGCATATGGCCATGGTAGGTATGTCATCCGCTTCTAATATCCTTCGTGCTGCTGTCCCACGAGCAACTCTCCGTGAGTTTTGGTTTGTTGCGAGGTGGCATCTAGCACGTACATCAATCCCAGACCTGCCGTGAGCTTGTCTTTGGGTGTTGGCATTGCGATGGTTGTAGACTAGTGCGTTTGTTGCGTTAAAGGGAGCCAGCCAATATGGCTGGTCTTCCACGATGATGCCAATACATATATAAAAGCATATGGCAAGCATATGATGTGGGCAAGCTTTCGTTTGTCCCATCCTACAGTTGGCAATACAACAAAAGCATATGGCAGCGAACAAAGGCGGGAACATAACAACTTCGAGTTACCTAGTATGGCGGCGAGGTGACGTCAGTGAATAAACCCTATAGCCAACCATAATCCCGAGCGGCCTCGTACTTTCCCATGATTTGCTGAAAACAGGGGGGCGTACGCCATTTTTGTGGCAATTATGAACCGCGTAATGCCACAAAAAATGGCGCACGCCCCCGTTTTCGAGAAACCGTGGGAAAGAACGATGTCACTCGGGATTATGGTTGGCTATATAGGAGCGTGCTATGCGGTGAAGTTCATTTTTAAGAGTGCAGATGCAAGGCTTTCGTGTTCTTGTGAAGTTCTTGCGCTCCACCGGTCTGGCGACGGATCTCTAAAAGTCCTCCTCTCATCATCATCATCATCATCCCCTCATCCGTTCCCAATGAGCAATACAGGGCAGTGTATACCGCCACAGCGGCGGTGAAACGTGCACCTCATCACCATCCATCCAACGTATGTCTCTCTGTGTGTGTGTGTGTGTGTGTGTGTGTGTGTGTGTGTGTGCCGTATTCTATGAGACACACGTTAATTAAAAACTACACAGAGATGAGACAACAGCGAATGGCACCGTTACCTGCAAGAGGGGGCACGATGCTCCTGCGTCCGTATCTACCATTGGGTACGAACTGTGGCGTTCCTTTGACTGTGGCCGTCGTCAAGCTGAGTAGCACCATGGCCACCAGGAGCAGGCCCCAGACTCGAGAATGCTGCATGTCCTACGGGAGAGAAGACGACGTTATAATACGCATAACCGCAAGAACGCAATGTATACGGCAAAGTCAAAGCTATACTCAAAGATGAAGCATATGTGCGATGATGAAGGGAAAGCAGACGACAAGGCACAGATCAGTTCGGTAACTTTATACCGACTGAGCCGGCCTGTATATGCCCAGAGTCACACTGAGTTATAATTTGAATTGAGTAGCACCTCATATGCCACGTGGCATTACGGCCTCCATCGTGCATATATAAGCTCACTGCGTCCATACCCGGCAGGGTAATTTGTAGTCTTCACATTATTTCTCGACCATCGTCGGCGCATACACGAATGAGGGAGATCCTGGAGCGGATCACATTCGTCGGCGCTGTCAGAATCACTTGCAGTGAATCCAGCTCGTCTACCGGAACAATCATAGTAATCGCTAAGGTCAGCATGCACGGTTTTGTGCGTCATACCACAAATCCGTATTCTCACGCGTGTCGTTGATGTTCGCTGAAAGCCGCGTGTAAATTTGTCCCTCTGTCCCTGCCTTCACGTGTTATTAATCAATTAATCCGTTAATCAGAACAGACAAGGAGCAGTCAAGGGAGTCCCACAAGGAACGTATTCATACGCCTTAGAGCAGTTCGATGTCCATTTTGCGGGAACTTAACTAAAGATTCGGATAACTATAATGGGCAATCGAGTAAAGATCAGATATAAAGTCGGAGTAGATGGAACATTATTTCTTTTGCGATCGACTCCTTCGACACACTGCAGGGCTCAACCTAAACCTTGCAGAGGCTAAGTCCTCTTGATGAACGCAAGGAAAACTTTATTTGACTTTATATGATATATTATGATGTTTTATATTGTATAATTATAATGTATATATTTTATATTGTATTATATAAGTTGTTTGCCGAAATGATCGGGGGTCATTTGAAACACAAAGATATCTATATTGCCAGTTATACGTAAGATTCCGTGCTTTATGAGTTTATCTTATTTTACTTTATTTTATTTTATTACTAAATTCGGAGGGTGTTGTTGGGCCTATATGAATTCTTGAGAATTTGGAGTCTTTCGGGCGTCAAGTTTCATAGCTGACTAGTTGTCCGAAACTCGAAGTAAAAGAAACGGTTGCGAAACGATATGCTCATGAAAGGAATGATCAGCTCCTTCGCACAAACAGCTCCCTGTTTTACATGTCATTACGACACTGAAGAATGCCAAACTTCACACGCTCTCAGTTCGAGTTTGCTCAGCTTGTTGTAAAATTGTAATACACAGTGGCGCGCCTTTTAAGATAGCGACCTCCGGCTGCTTTTAGCGCTCTTTTCTGTTGGCAACCGTCAACACGGAAAATGCTAATTCCACGTTTGAAGTAAAAACAGGGGAGCGAAACGCCGAAGTGCGCACAGTGAAAGAGTTGGCGTGGCAATAACATGGAATCAGCAACACATGCGTCAAGTGCTACCCCGGGGGTAAGGGAGGAGGGGGATCTCTTTATTTTTCAGGAAAAGCCAGCGAGAAAGCACGGCTTGCTACTCCTCGGTAAATAATGCCCTATAGTGGACAGTCAAGTTCCTGGCCGTTGGGACGTTGTGACGTCAGAGGTCTTCCGCCGTTCCACCCACGCGCCGTCACGCATAATATACCGGAAGCTACTGAATTCGGCTACCATTTATACGTTAACCATACGTTACACCATACGTTAATCTTGCCAATATGTAATCTACAACATCATATAGCTAGTAAAACAGGTCAGGCTCTATATTGGAAGGTCCCAAGGACGCGAACAATATGCGGAGATCAGTCGCTATACCCCATAACATCGCAAAGCGGTTGAATTATTATTTAAAGAAGGGAATTGATCTTGAAATGTTTATGTTTAGTGGTTAATGATGTCTTTTTTTTGTTGTTGTTGTTGTCTATGATGATATCTAATTTTCTGTGATGTATATATTTATCTCGTTTCCTTGTTTCATTGTAGTATTCTTCACGGTTAGGATTGATTATCACAAATACTATATATTGCTTGCTGTTGCTGCACTGAATCAGGCGGATGCGCCCTCGTCCTATGTAAGTCTTACACTCGCATTGCAATAAAGTTCAATTGAATTGGAAAAAAATTGTTTGTTGGTACAAAATTGTGGCCAATGCGGTGAATCAGAAACGGAGGAACACATTATAAAATGGTCTGTCCGGCTACATCCGACGCCAGACGGGAACTCCAGAAAGCAGTGCAGCACCCCGGAACATCAGAGCTCCAGATTGAGGAGATCGTCCATCCGCGGGGCAAACCACCAGCGCCGCCAATCCGCACAGAAAGTCCTGATGAACTTTCTGAAGGCAAGTGGACCATCACGGTCGGCTTTAGGGCAGGAAACTGTAGAACCAGACGTGCGCTCTTAAAAATGAGGGGGGGGGGGGGGGTCGAGGTAGCTTGCCGTTGTTGGCCGCACTCAAGTGGGCATCGTCACGACTATAGCCAAAAAAAAGGAAAAGAAAGTGGGAGAAAGGGGAGTTGAGGACTTCAAAGTGATGTAGAGGCAGGATGACCGGTACTGAAGGGGCGGGAGCAAACTGCAGGTGAGAGGTGCACTAGAGTGGTCTCTCCGCTGGGCCCGTTGCTTGAAGAAAACGCAGGAGGCCGCGAGGAGCCTATTTTGTGCCGTGCATAATGGCACAAAATAGGCTCCTCCTCCCGTTTTCAACAAATCAGGGGTGAGAACGTTGTCATTCGGGATGGTGGTTGGCTAGGAGCGTGCTATGTGGTGAAGTTCATTTTTAAGAGTGTGTGAGCCTCCCCTATACCCCCCTAACCCTAGCCCCCTTTTATCCCTCCCCCGAGCAATTCGTGCCGCCAATCTAGGTAGGCAGACCGCTCGAATGCCTATGACGACCCCCCCCTCCCCTCCATTTTGTTTCCTTGCCTTCTGTTCTTTGAAAACAGCTTCGGAGATAGGTTCCCAGAATCAAACGAGCGTGTGCTGTTGTTTCACATTCGAATTCGCAAGCTGTTCTTTCCATGGTATTACAATCATTGACTCTTAAACGCAGTCGTGTATTCGTGCGAACCAGCAACAGTGCTCGCAGCAACCCTGGTTGGGAGAGTACTCTTTGCCGGCAGTGTCCCAGCTGGCCTCATACACGTCGTCTTGCGCTAAGGGGCAAACTAGCGACGAAGCTCTCGAGATTATTTTAATAGCGCTAACTAATGCACCACGAACGTGTTTTAAGGAGCCCAGTTTCAGCCGTTCTTCCAGTGCATTGTTGGGAAGGTGTATGGTCCACTAAATTATCACGATGCGAAGCTTTGAAAAGCTTTTGCACAGAGTACATACACGTCGCTGAGTGTTCTCCAGAATTTGCGAAGTGGCTTTATATCAACGTGGGCTAGCATCCACGACGTGAGGTTTTCCCGACACTAGAATTGACGAATCCTTGCACCTAGTCATCGGAACGCGACTTTTCCTCAGCCACGCGAGTTTTTTCGGTTGAAGCAGGATAACAAAAAAATTAACAGGCTTTTCGAGTTATTTGAATTAGTTCGAAAACCCGGAATCATAAAACGCTAAGGAAAGAATGTCCAATGTGTAGCGGTTAGTGTGTTTTGAATGCGTTATTAGTGTGTCATTAGTGTATTATTATAGTTTAAAGGGACGGTCGTATTCAGAAACCCGTTTATGAAAAAGGCACCACTATGTTCGCCATCGATGTGATGTGATGTGAATAAAGAAAAAATATGGGGATGTGAGTTTCGACGAAGTCAAACTGGCTACCCCAGTACACTTAATACAGAAAGTTCAGTCCGATGATGAGATGATGAAAACGCAAAAGGATGACGTCCAGAGACGAACAGAGATGATAACGATCGATCTACAACCTACTTGGCTCATTTTTCGTCAGAAAGTTACTTACATATCAAATAAGCGGATTTTAATGACTAGCGCTGCTCCCGCAGCTGGGAAACTCCGACGACAACGAGATCAGCATGACGTCACTCCCTAAGAGGAGGAGTGAGAGGTCCGAACATAGGAGACAGACGCCGCACGCACCGCCGCGGCATCACTTTTCTCAAAGCCGTGCCCTGATTGGTGGTGTGAGGAATGACGTTTTCGCCATTTTTTCCTTTTGGGGGTGGGTGGGTGGGATCTGTTTATGGGAGTACACGAATTTACCGTGTTATGAATTCAATCTCTCCCTTTTATTTTTTAGTTTTCGCCAACATCAACATCAGCATCAACGTTTTCGCCTTTTTTCCTGAGAGGGAATTTCGGCATATACTCTCAACACCCGGCGTCTGCTGTTGTCATGTTTAGCGTGGAGTTTCCGATACCGTAGTCTGAGGTCGACGAGCAATAAAACGATACCATAGTTTCGAGATCGACTGCAACGGTTGCGACCGTACCCTTTAAAGGCCCGCTCCGTACTCAAAAGATGATATACGTATTATAAAGCTACATCACTTAGGCTTAGTATCACTAGGCCTAGGCACTCCGGCTCAGTACGCGACCTATAAACGCCATAAGCGATTATTGTGCATTCCACTAAGTTAAGAAGGAACTTGCGCCTTTCAAGTTTATGGCCGAGAGGTAGGCTAAGAGTGTGAGCAGTGAGCACATTTACGCTCGCAGAGGGTTATCATAGATGCATCGTAATCGTATTCTAATGATGAAAGAAAGGAAGTCACTGAAAAGGTTAGCCAGCTGTAGGACTCGAACTCACATCTTCAGGATTACCGGCCCAGGGCTCTTATACTAATTGAGTTAGGCTAACACGCCTCTCCAATGACTTGCAAGTACGTGCTTCCAAGGGTGCGTCACTTGAAGGAACAAACACATACACTCACTCACTCACTCCACTTTCACTCTTAAATGTTTTCTCACTCGAACACACATTCACACGACGGGGAGACGCAAGCGGCATCTGTGGAACATGATGGGAATTGATGCTCTGAGGCTGGAACACATAGAAGGACAAATACGTACAAAGCCTCAGGTGCCTAAGAAATTAATGATGAAAGAATGACTCACCGTCGGAAGTCACTGGAGAGACGTGTTAGCTTAGCTCAATTGTTAAGAGACCTGGACCGGTAATCCAGAAGATGTAGGTTCGAGTCCTACTGCTGGCCAGTGATGGCCACTAACTACTTCTACAGTAGTTTAACTATAACTACTAACTACTTTGTGATTGAGTAGTTTAACTAGTAGTTCAACTACTTTTCTGGGGAGTAGTTAAAACTACTTTTTTAACTACTGCAATGTAGTTTAACTACATCTATAACTACTTAACGTTGTCCACCAACACCAATTCCTTGTAGTGTTCTTGGACACTTAAAGCGACTATCGCGTCCGGGAACGTATGTATGATACCGATAGGATAATGTTCGTCACCGTTTCAGAGTCAACTTTGCCAAATTTCTCTTCCGAAAACAGCTTACATATTAAGTAAACGAGTTTTAAATGTCCGCATTCCATCTGCAGCCAACACGATGATGACGTAAGCCAGGCACACGAATGGGAGCGCAGCGCAGGCGATTGTCTCCGAGATCGTCTGCTTGGCGTTCGTATCGCACTATACTAAGTGAAAAGTCATCGGTAAATACGCTGATTTTCGCTTACCAGTGTGAGTGCAGACGTAACCATGTTACGTGAAACACAGCGTTCGACACTAATCAGAAACAACATTCCGCGAGCCGGTAACAGAGAAGACGCCGTCCCCTAGCATTCCGCCTCACTCGCCCGCCCCCCTATCGGTCGGTTGCCAAGGCTACCAAGGTCCCTCTGGCCCGCTCCGTGATTGGTATTCCCCATGTCAAAGGGCGCGCAGTGATTGGCCTCGTCCGTGTGACGTTTCCAGAGAGGGAATCCCGGAGTGCGTCGTCTGCTCTTGCGAAGTTTTATATCACACTACACAGGAACAACGCTGCCAATTCGCGTCGGGTTTTCGGCATTATTATCAGTGATGAACGCGGAGTAAAACAGCACTGCAGTTTCGGAATCGACTGGGACGGATGCGATAGTCCCTTTAAATATCAATCAGAAGCAATAATAAACTTTGGCTCAAGCCATTGCTACGATCGTCAAATACAAAGCTTGCGGCGGGATTCCTTCTGTGCCTACGCGATAAACTGAGTTTCAGAATTATTTCACAGCAAATGGTGCTTCACTAGACAAGCATTAAAAGTGAAGATTTAGTACACATGCACGACACAATTGCTCTACACCTCCGTTCTCATCAAACAAGTAGCTCAAGGTAAAAGTCGGCAGCACCCTCGTATCGGAAACGGACCAATATTGAAAAAATAGCTAGGAAGCAAGCGAGCTGGTGAAGATGATGCATAATGTAAAAACCCCGAGACTAGGGAACACGAAGGGACAGACACAAGACGACTTCGTGTTGTGTCTGTCCTTTCGTGTTCCCTAGTCTCGGGGTTTTTACATTATGGACCAGTATTGTTATGCTGCGAGGAGACCGCCGTTCCATTATGCGACGCCTCGTGACACCCCTGGTTCCACGCCAATGGACAACCGACATTCTCCCCCCCCCCCCCCCTCTATGTTGAGCAGAGTTGATCCAACGCTCGCTTTCCGCATGCCACGAAACACCTCTCGTCAAGATGCTGCATTAATGCACCGAATGCGCCTCGATGTGGCCTTTACAGCTCAGTGGCGTTACCGCTTGAGACAAGTTGACTCTCCCACCTGCTGCCACTGTGGTGCTCTTGAGGATCTGGAGCATATTCTTCTTCATTGCCCCCAATACCAACCTTCCCGAACCGCACTCTCCAAGTCTCTTCATCAGCTGTACTCTCGCCCCTTCTCCCTACCAAAATTGCTTGGTCCCTGGCCCGATCCAGCCCAGCAACGCTCTGCACTCGAAGCTCTTCTGGACACCATCGGACTTCGATCGTTATTGTGAAGGGACGCGTTATTTTATTCCCCACATTCCCACCAGCAATGGGGTAGAGTATCGCCTCTGGCGATGAAACTCCCCACTCTCCAAAGTCAAAATGAAGTTGTTGTTTGGAAGCACAATCGTTCCGTAAAGCTTGCGGCACAATCGGAAGTAGTTGGCGCCTTCACTAACCTAACTACTGTAGTTAACTACTTAAAATAGTAGTTTAACTAGTAGTTGCCACTACATTTCTGCTTGTAGTTGATAACTACTTTTTAACTACAATCAAGTAGTTTAACTAGTAGTTTAACTACATGTAGTTAACTACTGGCCATCACTGCTGCTGGCTAACCTTTTCAGTGACTTTCTCCTTCATCATTAGTTTCTTAGGCACACCAGGCTTTGTATGTATTTGACCTTCTATGTGTTCCAGCCTCAGAACATCAATTCCCATCGTATTCTAATGAACGCCCGAACTACTTGTTTTACTTACCGCCTGTTGCGATGAAACTCCCCACTCTCCAAGGCCGAAAATAAAGTTGTTGGTGTTGTTTTACTTACAATCATCTCTGTTTTTTTTCTTCGAATATGTTTCTTTTATTGCAGAGATATTCATAAAACAGAATTTCGTCGCACAACACACTCTTAAAAATGAACTTCACCGTATAGCACGCCCCTAGCCAACCATAATCTCGAATGATATCGTTATCTGCCCTGATTTGTTGAAAACGGTAGGCGTACGCCTTTTTTGTGACACTTATGCTGTTCATAATTGTCACAGAAAAGGCGTACGCCTCCCATTTTCAACAAATCAGGGCAGGTAACGATATCATTCGAGATAATGGTTGGCTAGGAGCGTGCTATGCGGTGAAGTTCATTTTTAAGAGTGCACAGCATGTAGCCTATCACCATTCTTCTGAGTGACATCGTTCTTACTCCTGACTTGTCGGAAGCATGACGTGTACAGGAACAGGTCCTTTGGATACATATGCAAAGTGCAAACTGTACAAAAAGGCGGATCCATTTTTTCAACAAATCAGATGCGTAAGCGCGCGCACAAGGACCTCCTTGCTCAAGCACAAGGACCTCCTCCTGTACCCCTCCTGTAACCGACAAGACAGGAGACAGAACGCGGTCACTCTGAATGATGACAGATAGGCCATTTGCGGTGCTGTGCGACAAAATTCTGTTTTATGAACATATCCACAATAAAAAATAAATAAATAAATAAACGAGAGAGAAATGTAAGTAAAAGAAATGGTGTGGGCGTTCGTTAGAATACACTCTTTTATGAACTTCACCGCATAGCATGCTCCTATAGCCAACCGCCATCTCAAATGATATCGTTATGTGCGCTGATTTGTTAAAAGCGGGAGGCGTACGCCTTTTTTGTGTTAAGTACGAACAGCGTAAGTGTCACAAAAAAGGCGTACGCCTCCCGTTTTCAACAAATCAGGGCAGATAACGATATCATTCGAGATGATGGTTGGCTAGGAGCGCGCTACGCGGTGAAGTTATTACGATGCATTTAGTATTCTGGAGAGAGAGCGATGACATTCGGAATGATGGTTGGATAGTACACTCTTAAAAATGAACTTCACCGCATAGCACGCTCCTCGCCAACCACCATCTCGAATGATATCGTTATCTGCCCTGATTTGTTGAAAACGAGAGGCGTACGCCTTTTTGTGACACTTATGCTGTTCATAATTGTCACAGAAGAGGCGTACGCACCCCGTTTTCAACAAATCAGGGCAGATAACGATATCATTCGAGACGATGGTTGGCTAGGAACGTGCTATGCGGTGAAGTTCATTTTTAAGAGTGTAGCATGTTACATGGTTACCACCACCACCACCACTCTGTTTACCTACCTACTCTACCTACCTACCTCTAATCTACTCCTATTACCTTACCTTTTGCCTTCTTCTGTTTGACTAGAGTGTATCGCTACGAATAAGCAAGACTGCACAGGAGTACCCGACGAATGGGCCATCCATTAGCAATCATCATTCCTGAAAGGCCGCCCAGCAATTATCGTTCTTCCCGTTAGGCTTATGAAACGCAGCAATAAACGCCCCACCGACTAGGAGCTCGCTCGTTCTTTTTCAATCGGCAATCAGATATGCGTGTGGAGAGGTTGCTTGGCGTCTAGCGGTTTGGCGACAATAATTTTGCCTAAGCTGCAAAAGGCTTTCATTTTGCAAAGAGCTAAGCCCTTCCTCTGCCTGCTAACATTTAATAGCTCTTACGAGCGCTTTGGCAATTTGTGATGTAGGAGGCCGCGTTCCGTGCGGTTGGGCGCTTCGTGATGAACGACGGGGGGAAGACTTGATATACGACAACTACGACATACGCGACAAAAGTCGAAATAAACAAAGCGAAAAGAGCGAAAACAAAAAGAAACGCAAATGAAGAAATGGCGCAGAGCTATACGCGTCTTGTGCACCTTGCAGGAGCTCGAGCCCGCCGACTGTGTCGGCTCCAAACGGCGATTTCAACGTGTTGTCTGTGACACCTTTTGTATAGGTGAATTTGATAGGTGCGTATCTTCAGCATATAGCACGCTCTTAGCCAACCATCTTCCCGAATGATAACGTTCTCGCCCATGATTTGTTGACAACGAGAGGCGGAGCCTATTATGTATCTATTATGCACGGCTACAAAATGGACTACGCCTCCCGTTTTCAACAAATCAGAGACGAGAACGTTGTCATTCGGGATGATGGTTGGCTAGGAGCGTGCCATGTAGTGAAGATCATCTTGAAGATCATCACCACCACCACCACCATCATCTTGAAGAGGGTAAAAGCAGAACGTTATGTGTACCTCCGCGTTGGCGTCTGATTGGGTGCTACAATTCTTCAGATGACGTAACGATGGATAGAGGTATCTGGACGGCGGTGGCGTCTGCTCGCGCGAATACGAAATAGTGCGTTTTTGTATTAACGCTGCACAAGTTATGAAGGAGAAGAATTGAACAATAAATTGTAAATAGAATTACGAAATGTAGAAGGACGATATTACATCTATTAAACCCGTAACTAAATATTGTAAATAGAATTACGAAATGTAGAAGAACAATATTACATCTATTAAACCCGTAACTAAATACATGCAGATAGGAGTTCTTACTTCCTTTAATATAGAAGCGTATACGAAGAGGGGAGTCAAGTCCTGTAGATCACATAAACAAAATACAGAAACCGACACTGAAGATTTTAGTTTAAGTTTAATTTGTACAAGCTTTCGCGTGGAGGTCCACGCTTCCTCAGGTACAAAGTGAAGTGGTGACACACATAAGTATATATAGTATAGCCATATACACGACTAAACATACTGCTGTACAAAGAAAGGGAAGGGGAAGGAGATATGGTGCCACATGTCTGTGTACAATGAATAGCTGGGCAGACGGATAAGTGACCTCTAACCGTTTAAGAACAGTAAAAGGTGTTATTGTGAACAAAAAGGCTTGTCCATTCTGGGCCACTCGTTTCCCATACTCCTGACCCCCCCTTCCGCGAAACTGGGTTGGCGAGCCTTTTTGTTCACAATAACACCTTTTACTGTTCTTAAACGGTTAGAGGTCACTTATCCGTCTGCCCAGCTATTCATTGTACACAGACATGTGGCACCATATCTCCTTCCCCTTCCCTTTCTTTGTACAGCAGTATGTTTAGTCGTGTATATGGCTATACTATATATACTTATGTGTGTCACCACTTCACTTTGTACCTGAGGAAGCGTGGACCTCCACGCGAAAGCTTGTACAAATTAAACTTAAACTAAATTCTTCAGTGTCGGTTTCTGTATTTTGTTCCTTTAATATACGTAGAAGCACTCGATCAAATCTAAAGATATAGCATTGTAAGGGCCTACCAACACCCACAGTCGTGTCCATAACAGTTATGGCGAGAGAAGAAGAAGAAGAAAGGAAACGAAGAAAAACAGAAGAGAAGGGAAGAGACGAAGAAGTTGCAACCAGCAGAAAAGAGCGCTGGCTCCCGAAGATCAGGATCGGCAAATAGCTCAATAGAGCCACCGCCCTGAAACGCGCTTTGCAGAATGTCAGCCAAAACCCCCTCTCTCTTTCAAATCTGCATACTGGAATTTTTCTAATCACGTGCCTTCCTACAATGCTACAGGGACTTCCAAGCTAAGAGACATGCTGTCAAGTCAAATATAACCGTACTGTCAAAAAGCTGTTGAGCACCTTGTCGTAGTACAATGAAATTACCTGTAGATCCTGTAAAGTGGGCTCATATCTTGACATTACTTCGTTCAACGTCGGAAGAATGTTACTCAGTCCCATTACATGTGCGGAACAGTGCAGACACCTGTCTGGAAAATTTGCTAGCAAACCTATAGGTACAACGTCGGAGAGCACAGTTGTTCTTATAGGGTTCGCCGCTTTGCCGGGGAAAAAGGCAAAACGAACAAGGGGATAGCGAAAGAAGGAAGACACTGAAAAGGTTACACAGCTGTCCCAAGCAGCAAAATGCACTGAAAGTCGAGTGCAATAGGGGTGGACGGGTAGATGAAAGGCCTTGAACAGATTCATGAAACTAGAGAACATTGATAAGACACATACCGTCCACCCCTAATGCACTCGACTTCCAGTACATTGTGCTGCTTGGGGTAGGACGTCAGGGCAGGACGGGTAGGTACACTCTTAAAAATGAACTTCACCGCATAGCACGCAACTAGCCAACCATCACCTCGAATGATATCGTTATCTGCCCTGATTTGTTGGAAACGGGAGGCGTACGCCTTTTCTGTGACACTTATGCTGTTCATAATTGTCACAGAAAAGGCGTACGCCTTCCGTTTTCAGCAAATCAGGGCAGATAACGATATCATTCGAGATGATGGTTGGCTAGTTGCGTGCTATGCGGTGAAGTTCATTTTTTAGAGTGTAGGAGCTGTAGGACGAGGAACATCAAATGCCATCACGTTCACTGGAATAGTGAGAAGACCTGCAACGATTGATGAGCTGTCGACGAGTCCGATGCCCATCTCCGGCCTGTTCACACTATTGCGTTCCGATGCTTTCGTGCGGCAGCGTGCGTATGCGATGACATTCTGCTTCCTCCTCCTGGAGCGCGGCCGATGATACGCGGGGCGACGGACCCATTTGCACGTATTGAAACGCAATAGTGTGAACCGGCCTTAACTTATTTAAGATTCTGGAAACGGCTAAAAGATCACCGGACATTTAATAAGAACATCGGTCAAACGATAAACTCATTGTTGATACTAACGATGCCCCGACGACGACATAACCAAGAAGAAGATGGACATGGGCGCGTTGGTGCGCGCTTAAAACGGTAAGTCTATACGTGAAACAGTGATTGTGACGTGCAATGATAATCACACTCTTAAAAATGAAGGTGGTGGTGGTGATGGTGAAAGGGCTCAGCCTCACAGAACTTCATCGCATACTACTCTCCTAGTCAACCGTCATCTCGAATGATAGCTCTATGTGTCCTGATTTGTTCAAAACGGTAGGCGTACGCCCTTTTTTGTGACACTTATGAAAAAAAAAGGCGTACGCCTCCCGTTTTCAACAAATCAGGGTAGATAACGAGACCATTCGGGATTATGGTTGGCTAACAGCGCGCCATGCGGTGAAGTTCATTTCTAAGAGTGCTGGCAACGTCACGACTATCGCAGGATATATACCGGCATGTTGCTGGGGGGGGGGGGATCGTGCTTCCTGGGCCGACTTCACAGGGAGCTGTGTCGGCATGTCTTAAGGCACCTGAGGACCCTGGTCACCAGTCCCAGTCCCAGCGTCGAATGCCATCATCGTAGCCACTAAACCACGGGAGTTCGTAAAGCTTGGTGCTCACAGCCTCCAGTGCCTTAGCATATCCGTGAATCTACGACCAATGAGCGAGTGCTGTGTCCTCCCGGAAACTATACATAATAAGGTCTTCCTGAAGCTGTCGTTCATGCTTCTGTCGCCGTGATATTGCCTGCACATATGATGTTGACTATTCCTCTGTTGGACTGTTTTTTTTTTTATGAGTACAACGTAGCTGTATACCGGGTGTCTCAGTTAAATCCCCGGGCTAAATAATTCGCGAACCGGTGCACCAATCGAAGAACTTTCTTTTTTACAAGTATCTGTCCGATACCGCCTACAACCTGCGCACCCTGTGAATGAGTGGGAGGCGCTCATTATTTAAATAAAAATTCAAATGAGTTTCGTGAAAAAACATAATTTCGATAGCGGGGCCCCGTTGGCATCAAAATGGGTACTACCCCTTTTGGGACCTTCAGTGGACACCTTTTAGAGAAAAATCTACCACCAAACCGGGTCATTTGTTGCAGTAATTAATTGGTTTCGGTTTACATATTTTTGTCGCGGTGAAGCGCAAAATGACGCTCCTCCACTCCCATGTCCACCAATGAATTACGTCCTTACACCAATGAATTACACCAATGAATTACGTCCTTTTGCACTTCGCCGTGACCAGCCGCGACAAAAATATGTAAATCCAAACCAATTAATTACTGCAACAAATGACCCGCTTCGGTTGCAGATTTTTCTCTAAAAGGTATCTACTGAAGGTCCCAGAAGGGGTAGTACCCATTTTAATGCCGACGGCGCCCCGCTTTAGAAGTTAGCCTTTTTCACGAAACTCATTTGAATTTTTATTTAAATAATGAGCGCCTCCCGCTCATTCACGCGGTGCGCATCTTATAGGCGGTATTGGACAGATACTTGTACAAAAAAAAAAAAAAATTCGATTGGTGCACCGGTTCGCAAATTATTTAGCCCGGGGATTTAACTGAAACACCCGGTCTTCCTGAAGCTGTCGTTCATGCTTCTATCTCCGTGATATTGCCTGCACATATGATGTTGACTATTCCTCTGTTGAACTGTTTTTTAATGAGTACAACGTAGCTGTATATGGTCAGCGTCTTAGCGAAATTCGAAGCATGTCCTTTTTTTTTTCATATTCTCGTTGTGCATCTGTAGGGCGATACTATATGCAAAGCATTTCGCCTAACGACAAACACCACACATCACACACACGTGTTTCGGTGGAGACGGGTTTAATACCGCCGTCTTTTTTATCTTTTGTTTCATTCGTCGCTTACTGGCATTCATTACGCTGTCGTGTAGCTCGTCATGAAAGACGCGTTCAACACGAACAAAAAAGAACAAAGAAGGAAGTTAGGTGGCCTACGCACTCGTCTACTCGTATCATGTGTTTCCCTCATGAATATTTCAGGTTTGTGAAAAAGCAAAAAGAGAAAGAAAAAAGCAGTTTGTTTGCATTTTTGTAGCACTTCTCAACCTCTTGGATGATGCCCTTGTACTGGTGCGCTGTATCTTAACCAGCCTTGCTGTAGCTACCTTTTATTAGGGATATTTGTAGTAAAAGGTAACTATTAATTATGTTTATAAATGAGGTAACTTGTTATGATGAGTATTCCTCTTTTTCAAAACGACCTTCCGCACCCAAGCCATAGCTAAACGAACGCTGTCACACTTTTTTTTTTTGTTATACTCGCAGTCACCACAAAAATATTTCAATTATATTCGCAGTCAATTATTCGTAATTGAACTTTTAGCGCGTACTTCGGCTCCCTTGATATCGCCATTAGTAACCTCCGGTGTTCCTTCTGCAACGCGACCAAGGCACCAATTAGAGACAAGACAGGCTGATTACGTTTAACCACATTTCAAAAGCGTCCTCTGTCACCCACCTCCTCCCACTCTTCAGTGTTATCTTGCAGCTGCTGCAACTGGATGTTGTACCTACACTCTTCAAAATGAGTTTCACCACATAGGCCGCTTCTAGTCAACCATCATACCGAATGACAACGTCCTCGTTGTCTCGTTCTCATTCTGACGTTGTCATTCGGGATGATGGTGGCTAGGAGCGTGCTATGTGGTGAAGCTCATTTTTAAGGGTGTAGCCGTGCCTTGTGTGTCAGGCCATTATTGGCTTCTAGAATGGGTGCGCTTGCGTTTCTCCTTGTACACTCTTAGAAATGAACTTCCCCACATAGCACGCTCCTAGCCAACCATCATCCCGAATGACAACGTTCTTGCCCCTGATTTGTTGAAAACGGGAGGAGGAGCCTATTTTGTGCCGTGCATAATGGACACAAAATAGGCTCCTCCTCCCGTTTTCAACAAATCTAGGACGAGAACGTTATCATACGGGGTGATGGTTGGCTAGGAGCGTGCTATGTGGTGAAGTTCATTTTTAAGAGTGTAGGACAAACTCATATTATTTTTATTGAATCTGTTAAGTGTGTGCGATTCGAATTTTTCGACTACCAAAGCGAATAATTGCACATTCGATGGGAACTCCGATTCGAATATGTAATTCTATAATGGAATCGATGTTTCTTCCAAACCGAATATATTGGAACAGCTCCGAAGCCGCACTCGAAGGCTAAAAAACCTGGGCCTTCAAATGAACGAAATCAATGAATGAATGCACATAAAATGCATACATGCTGCGTATCCGTACGTACGCTATGTGTGTGGTTGATTCCCCCACTAATTCCGCATTAATTAGTTCCGCATTCGCTTTCAAAATTGCAGTTCGCACAGCATTTCTGTACGCATGCAATTCTGCACGCAATTTATGTATGCAGTATATGCAGTATGTTACCCATTTCCTATGTATCTGTCGTTTTCGGCATTATGTAGAACTTTGTGAGCGTGCGCTAACACCAAGGCCCTCGAAGCTGTTCTTGGGCACGTAATAATAAAATAGCGTTATTGTTATTATTATTATTATTATTCACGTTGCTACTACAATGGTCACACGTGCTTGTACAAGCAGTGTAACTTAAGTATGAATTATTTTCTGTTCAATGTTACAATACGCTGTAATTAGCATATAGCATGAACCACTTATAACGCCTGCTAGCAGACGACGCTTGCAGACGGCAGACGATACAAAGCGCGCCACGCATGGCAGATGATACAAAGCTCGCACAGCCTTGGAAAACGAGATGCAGAAGACGCCGTAGATGCTGTCCCCCCCTTTTTTTCTCTCCCTCTTCTTCTTCACTGCATTGAGATGCAAATATTTGTAGAGCGCGCATCTTATGCAGTAACCACAAGGGAGCGCTCGATCATCGGATGATGTGTCATCTTGGGCGTCCTCTGTCATCTGCGTTTAGTTTCACTTTCCAAGGTCTTCTAACCGCCTGTCTTCATATTTCTTCAGCGATGGCGTCGAACGAGCAAGTTAATCCTGACATGGTCTGCAGATTTATTTCGCCGAATTTAACCTAGAAATAAATTAGGCTCTTCCTCGTCTTTTCAACACGCCTTTACAAGGAATGTAACCAACGCCATCTAGTTTTAAACAACGCATCAGCATCGTGCGTAGTCAAGGAAACAAGTCGGCTTCGGCTGCATGGGCAGCAACTTGTAGCCACAAGAAACATTGAGTGTTGTTCCTGCTATTTTCGATGATTTTCCTCACACATTTAGTCGAAGCGCGCATGCTCATCCAGCTTACGAAGCATAAATTACTGTATATAAAACTGCTGTATGTATATGTATAAAAAACAATCATGCTTAGTGAACTCTCTATGTATCGTCTGATGTTCACTTTATACCACGTTTCTCGACACAGTAGGTACACGTCTTGCACGATGCCACAACAAGATTACACATAGATTAGAACGACAAATACATTTAAGATAAGTATTTAAAGAGATTGAAACATCCAAATGATTTGTTTTGGAAACAAGCTTTGGAAACAAAAGAAACAAGCTTTTTTTTTTTGTAAAATAAATTATTTGGATGTTTCAATCTCTGTAAATACTTATATTATTTACTTGCGAGTGCTAGACTTTCCCATTTTTGAATGTTAGTTTCCTGAGAAATACGCTTTCACACCGATATTAAGCACATCGTCTGAACACGACAGAATCTTCGAGAGGGGGACAGACCAGCTATAGGACTATACACTCTTAAAAATGACGGGGGGGGGGGGGGCAGTAACGACATTATCAGCTCGCAATGAAATTTACCGCATAGCGCGCTCCTAGCTAACCATCATCTCCAATGATATCGTTATCTGCCCCGATTTGTTGAAAACGGGAGGCCAACGCCTTTTTTGTGACACCTATACTGCTCATTATTGTCACAATAAAAGGCGTACGCCTCCCGTTTTCAACACATCAGGGCAGATAACGATGTCATTCGGGACGATGGCTGGCTAGGAGCGTGCTATGCGGTGAAGTTCATTTCTAAGAGTATAGGAGAATGAAGGAAGGTCGCAGCGGTGCCTCAAGTGGGCGTTCTCAAAACGGAGGGCTGCGAGCCATCCGACTATGTTTCCTCCCATTCTCATACACGCTTTTCTTCTCTGGGCTTTTCGCTTAGAAAGAAGTTACAAATATTTTTGTGAACAGCGAAACATCAGTCAGTTGCAGAATAAAAGAAACGATATTGGTAGAGAGTTTAAAAAAAGGAAAATAAATCAGTGACCCCAAAAAGTTCACCATATGAGGTACCACACTCTTAAAAATGAACTTCACCGCATAGCACGCTCCTAGCCAACCATAATCTCGAATGATATCGTTATCTGCCCTGATTTGTTGAAAACGAGAGGCGTACGCCTTTTTTGTGACACTTATGCTGTTCATAATTGTCACAAAAAAGGCGTACGCCTACCGTTTTCAACAAATCAGGGCAGATAACGATATCATCCGAGATTATGGTTGGCTAGGAGCGTGCTATGCGGTGAAGTTCATTTTTAAGAGTGCAGTTTTGACATGTACTCCGTTTCAACCACCACCTCGTGACGTCATTGAAGGCTTGAAACAAGTTTGACGTTCTCTAATTGAACTCTACCTTAGCCCGTGCTGTAATACAGAGTTCTTTAAAAGCAGTATCCTACTTCCAGTCGCTGTTTCCAAACCCTCAATCCTAGATGACAGCGCACAATAGAAGTGGTTCCGAGTTTTGAGTCGTATAGGGAACGCAACCGAAAACCGGAGAGCTCTCGTATTAGACAAACCACTCGAAAGCAAGTTTCACGCCTATAGCAGTTGTCTTTCGCAGCTACTTGCGAACGGGAAATACAGCCAACTTGAAACCATTCGCACCGCAGCTTTGATGGGCCTAGTAAGTCCTGACATTGAGTGCAAAGCATTTCGCGCACGTATGCTTTCGGCGCTGTGCGTCTCTCAAGTATTGCTTAAGAGAAGCAATACAAAAGCCTCCGGCATGAAGTCTCCTTCACGTTATCTCTCACGTCTAGAGTACGTTTCTGAGGCTGACATGCTTGCAGCTATCACACTTTGAGACATTTCTCACCCGAATTGTAAAGGTACAACTACTTGGTATTCAACGGGATGTGTTTATGTAACGCTCTAAGGACAGCGGTGAAAAATCGTGGATGGATGGCACTTAATGCTGAGTGCTCAACGCACAGCTTGGCGTTGTAGGTGAAGTGGAGAATAAGATAAAAAGGAGGCAAACAAAGAAGGAAAAAATAGCGAAATTAAGAACTCGCATGAGTGTGCGAAGACGAATGAGATTCACATTTTCTTTTTTTCTTTTTTTCCACTGAGGTCTCTAAATATAACAACTTGTTGTCCGCTTCATAGTCTCAGAAATATCTGACGATAAAAAACTCGTTATCAGTCATGTGGGTCCCGCGACTTTCGAGGAGACACAAGGCTAGGACTAGACCAGACTGCACTAGGACTAGGACTAGGCTAGGACTAAACTGGACTACGACTCTCTAGGACACACAAGACTATGGCGTGCTCCACATCCTCAGCGCACAGAGCAGCAGTTGGGGGGACATGCAGATTTCGCTTTGACAATTGCTTCCACGATTACCCGGTCACAGTTACATTCTAAGCCCAGCACTTGACTGGCATAACATAAGCACAGCCAACCGTTATTTAGAATGATATCGGCCTCTTTCGTGATTCGTTGAAAATCAGAAGCGTATACGCCAGCATTCAGTTAACATGTATCCAAGCTACTAACGGAAGAGTGTACACTTCCTCTTTTCAACGGATCAGGGAAAGAAAGAGGACAGCACAACGCTAAATGACGCCGGTTTGTTCTGAGCACAGTATGCGGGGATGTTTTGTATTGAGAATGTTTTAAAAATGAAAAGATGTAATTAATTGTAGCGTTAATTAAGTAACTTGAAAGTAACTTTGATATCTCAGACCCACCAAGGGGGGTAGAAGACACGTAAAACATACCGAAACTCATCGAGCAGGGTATGACAGCGAGCGTCTCTACCAGTGAGGCGGTCGCAGTAAATGTCACGTGCTTGCAGGAACCAATAGGGGTTGCTTACTTCAGAGCACGCCGTCACAAGTTTCTTAAAGCGTCAATGTGTCGCTAACTACCACAGATAGAAAAATAATAATAATAATAATTATTATTATTATTATTTTTTTTGCTGAATGCTCTAACGCGCGGTACAACGTAACGAAAAGTGTCCATATCCATATCGTCACAACCCCTATAAGAATAATGCTTAGTTATTTACACATCTTATTTAACTTCTTCGATTGATCTGCACTCTTAAAAGTGAACTTCACCACATAGCACGCTCCTAGCCAACCATCACCCCGAATGACAACGTTCTCGCCCCTGATTTGTTGAAAACGAGAGGAGGAGCCTATTTTGTGCCGTGCATAATGGGCACAAAATAGGCTCCTCCTCCCGTTTTCAACAAATCTAGGGCGAGAACGTTGTCATTCGAGGTGATGGTTGGCTAGGAGCGTGCTATGTGGTGAAGTTCATTTTTAAGAGGGGTACCCGGGTTCGAATCCCGGTGCCGGCTGTGCTGTCTGGGGTTTTTCCTGGGTTTTCCTCAGACGCTTTCAGACATATGTCGGCACAGTTCCCCTAGAAGTCGGCCCAGGACGCACATTTCCCCAGGGCGTCAGTCGTGACGTTGCCCACATACGTGAGGCCGACAACGGCAAGCCCTTTCACCACCACCACCACCACCACCACCACCACCACCACCACCACCACCATTTTTAAGAGTGTGGGCCCATTGACTCAGTGTCGCTCCTGGGGACCACACAGGCAGATATTATTATGATCTGCCTTAAGCAGTCATTAGAGGGTGTTAGTATACTATTGATAACGTGGCTTGCCAAGTACCGTGTCTGCCGCACTCAAGCAACAGATAAGATTCTGAGTCATGCAAGCTGCCATTGGTTCTGGTATAGGCACGGTAGCTTCAGGGTGACGTTATCAACGGTTTACTAACGCTCTCTGTTGATTGCTTCTGCGTCTATCCCCTTTTTCTGCTTCTTGAATTTAGACTAAATTAAAGTCAACGAAACGTTATGGACAAGAGATAAACTGATGTTCTGAGGCTGGAACAACATAGAGGGGACAGATACACACAAAGCCTCAAATTGCCTAAGAAATCAACGATGAAAGATGAAAGTCACTGAAAAGGTTAGCCAGCTGTAGGGATCGATCCAGAAGATGTGGGTTCGATCCCTACAGCTGGCTAACCTTTTCAGTGACTTTCATCTTTCATCGAAACATTATGGAGTACACATTTTTGTTTAACGTCAGATATGTGTGCAGGGCATCCTGCTCAAAGGAGAATGTGCGGTTGAAATACGTGGAAATTAACGTAACAAGAAGAGAGCGTTCACGTATTGCCTAAGGTTTACGAAAAGCTATTTTTGTGACATAATCATAATCAATCAAAAGGCATTTGACACGTATTGTCTTTTTTCTGATGGGACGAAATGTCCTCGCCCTGTAGTGTACATTCATTTCAAGAAGAAATTTAGAATATTCACACGTGAATAAGAATGACAAAAAACTAGATATTTCCTGCTACGTTGTATTTAAGACGCTGCGTATGAGACAACACTGTGATAACAGATATGTGATAACATACACTGATACAACTGAACTTCTAATAATAATGCGCTCGATAATGGCTGCGTGGGTGGCATGCAATTTAAATGGGCCGGTTTCACAAGTATGGACTAGGCTTATATTTCGCTAGTGTAGTTTAAAATTGCCGATAAACACCGTAAATAACCGGGCAACAATGTCTTAAGGTCGCGCACACCTCTTAAAATTCCTTCCTTCGTTTTGCTCCCTTCGATATCATCCGCAGAGAGCCTTTTAAGCAAACCGCTTTCTAAAATCGAATGTTTGTTTATCCACACCGCGGATTCCGCATTACGGAGTCCGCAGATCCGTGTTGTTATTCTTTAAAGTGAAAAGCGAGCACGTTGATCAAAATTCTGAACGGAGCTTTCATGAAGTGCATCCCAATGAACCGCTCCAAATGTGAGCGCGTGTGAAAAATGGTCACCTTCAGACGGAGAGGAGATGCTCGCAGTGCCATGTTGACGGGACAAATGATCACGCGTTGTTCCTGTCATCGTGCTAGATGTACACTACACGTATGCCGGTGATTAATGAACTTGTTCTATTATGAGATTCCGTGGTTATGGCATCATTAAATAGCAATTAAATGTGGATGAAGTTATGACCCGCACGTAATGACTCCACTGCACACTAACGCATGGTTCCGAAGTTTTAAAGCGACAGTTCGAAACCACGGCCCAGATCTCGAACTCTCACATAGCAAGCGTTATTTTTTAAAGTTGGTGCGCTCAAAACGTCACGCGGCGGCACGTAAAAACAGTTTTGGTAGGCCGCGATTTTGAAATAAACGTTGCGATTGGCCCTCGCGCGAATCACGTGATGCGTGGCGAATCACGGGTCGAGTAACGCATTTAACGTGCATTACGGAATAACGAGAAGCTGGAGATCTGGGCCGAGAGAAACGAACGCTGTCAGAAGCTTCCTTAATGTGCCGGGACTCCATCGTGCAAAATATTTCCATGAAATTCGCGTCCAAGTATTCGTAACTGCAGTTTATAGCCAGCGACTGTCAGTAACCTTCCATTTCTATTCCACTCTGCAATCAAGCCACAGATTCGTGACAAAACTTGCTGGTTAAAAGTTGCACTCTAAAGTTCGTCAGCCGCCAGCGCCCCATTGCATGCAGCAGGCGTTTGTAAAGTTACTTTCGCCTCGGCACTCTGTTGTTACGCAGGCAAAGCACGATTTACAGGCAGCAACTTGGTTGGTTGGCCGGTTACAATGCAAATGTACAGTTTCCAATCCCGGTGCCGGCTGTGCTGTCTGGGGTTTTTCCTGGGTTTTCCTCAGTCGCTTTCAGACATATGTCGGCACAGTTCCCCTAGAAGTCGGCCCAGGACGCACATTTCCCCAGGGCGTCAGTCGTGACGTTGCCCACATACGTGAGGCCGACAACGGCAAGCCCTTTCACCACCACCACCACCACCATTTTCTCCCGTCGTTGTTCATATCTGTGAGGCCGACAACGTCGAGCCCCACGGGCACCACCACCGCCGCCACCCCTCAGAACGTGACAGTTTTCTTTATCTTCATTACGTACCTTGCTGATGAAATGAAATGAAACGGAGGACATGTAGTGGCAATGGAACTGCTTATCTGCGGAGGCTTATCCAGGCCGCAAAGCGGCACCAAAGCACGTGCTTGTTTCACGGGTATATTAAGAAACAGAATGCCTTTCAACGAGGATTGTCTCCCATTCTCCTATCTCGCTTTTGCCCGAAATCCTCTAATGAAATACTTAATTAATGGATTTTAGGAAATTAGTGATCTTGTTGTTGCATACTCTCTTCGAGAGGATGTCCACCTGGCCGTGTAATTGAACTGCAAAAAATGCATCTATGCTGCTTTAGTATCTTTTTTTATAAAAATATCTATATATGATTAAAAAATTAGCGGGCTCCCTGCTGATGGAGTAAAGTGATCGCTATCGTTGAACTGCTAAAAAAAATGCGGGGATAATTGTAAATTACACGTAATGGTTTGCAGATATAGCTCAAATGTAGGCGCAGAACTAGTTATGATTTAATGCAAGAGAGGATAACGCGCTGCATGGTTTGGTGTGAAGAAATAAGATCCACTGACCCGAACTACAGGTGTTTTATAGGCTTTTATAGATAGACTTTTTTTTTAATTCAAGTCGATCTTGTTTGTTTCTTCTTCAGTGTGTCACACGGGTTTAGCATACGCATAGTAACGGCCGGCTTACGAGTGCTAAAATACGTACACTTCAGCATGTTCAGTCCTCTTGCAGATATAATCGGTATTTTTGATCGTGTCAAATTCGCAACCAAACTCAAAGTCGATTGTCGCGCCGTTGCCGCTGGCAGGTACACTCTTAGAAATGAACTTCGCCACATAGCACGCTCCTAGCCAACCACCATCCCGAATGACAACGTTCTCGCCCCTGATTTGTTGAAAACGGGAGGAGGAGCCTATTTTGTGCCGTGCATAATGGCAACAAAATTGGCTCCTCCTTCCGTTTTCAGCAAATCAGGGGCGAGAACGTTGTCATTCGGGATGATGGTTGGTTAAGAGCGTGCTATGTGGTGAAGTTCATTTCTAAGAGTGTACCCTCGAGTGAATGATGCATAAATTACATTTTTCTTTTTTGTCGTGTATTTTGAGAGAGCCATTGATTTTAACGATCTGAAGCATTCCCATGAAACCTGTGGAGGTGATACCATGCATAACTGAATTTAACGCAACGCGTAGACATCGGCCACCAACATGGAAAGTCCGAGAACCACCGTTTGTTCATGTCGGCAGGCCCATGCCACGACGAAGCAAGAGGTTGCTCTCCCGCCTTGGCAGTCTCGCTTGCAAGATGTAATGTAACGTAGTATTCGAATGCTCGCAGCTGCCTCGTGATAACCTCACCTAGCAAGCACGCCCGGTGCTGTGCTTCGCAAGACACTCCCATCGTCTCACAATCGCGCAGTTGCATGACCTGAAACTATATGGGGTGCCGGCAGGCAGCCGCCAATGCCTTCTCAAGCGACCCTCCGCCCGCAGAGCTGTATACGGGAGAAAGGAGGAGTCACGTTGAATATCCTGCCATAAACGCTTCTTCGCCCACGGTGCCGGTGGCGCCATCTATCGTCCGAGCTCAGTTTTCGGAGCAGATCCCAGGAATTTACGAGGTGGTAGCCCAATAACGCTATCGCATTAAAAAAAAGAAAAAAACTGCCTCTGTGTATGTACATCGATATATGCATTTATTATCTCAAACCTTAACGGCTTAGGATCGACTTTCATAGTTGCTCTTCTATCTTCTCCGTTTGGGGTCTTCCCATAGACGTTTTCTATCAAGTTTGTTTGTTTGTTTGTAACAAAAAAAAAAAAAAAAGAGGACGATCGAAGTACACAGTCGTCGTGCATGAGAGGTGACTTGTATACTCAAAGCATGGAAGGGAGGTAGGAATTCGAATTACACTCCTATTAGAAGCTGCTGACAGTGACGTCATGGCCACACACTATAAAAATTATAATTCATGACTTTATGGCTTTCGCCGTTCCTTTTTTATTTTTTTATTTTTTTTTTGTTCGCGCGTGGAAATAAATCACGCAGCAGTTGTTTTCCAGTGGAGCTTTGGGTCTCTGCTGTCGCCTTACAATTACGAGGTAAAGGCAAGAATCACTTGGTTTTCAGCGCGAGAAAGAAAAGCAAAAACCAATTGCAGCAACGCACAGCAGTTTTCCTTCTGAGTTTCGCATTACGCTTCCGTACCACGTGCCCAAGCTCCACCGCTGGCGACGTATTCTCTTTCTCGTAGACCGTGGCACTATGGAGAGTTCGTATAGCGTTATATACATTCTTTCTATTCGGAAGACCTTTGAACGTTGAATTAAAATAAGACTCCGGGAGTCCCCGAAAGCACGTAGGGGAATCCGGAGAAAGCGCGCGAAGAATGTAACCAGAATAAATCGAGGGGAAAAAAGAGGAAAATATATGAATGAGAGGTATTTGAGAGATTCTTCTCTTTCAGCTAAAGCTGCAGGTGTTTAAAGAAGGTACTTGTTAAGGTGCCGCCTTCTTTGTGGATGCATCTCCAAGTAGTGGGTATGGGAAGGGTAACGGGGCAACTTTTTTTTTTTTTTTTTGTGGCGGTGATTGGAGTGTTTTCACGTTTTTTTCTTCTTCTGTAGCACCGTTGCGTAACAATGCAAAAAAAAAAAAAAAAAGATAAAGATTACGTGACCAACTTAATATTTATGTATTTCTCGCAATGTTACGAACGCGGTGCTGACAAAGTAAGAAAGAAAGTAAAAAAAATGCAACCCTCTTATAGGTGTCAGCGAAACCCGAAATTATGTGACAGTAAAGAGCTATACAGTGAGCCCTCGTTAATATGACCCCCGATAATCTGACATACGCGCTTTACGACCATACTCCGGGGGAACAATGCAGTGAAACCTCTGCAAATATCCCCCGTTAATATGACAATTCCGCATTATGACCAATATTTTCGGGAACGACCATTGTCATAATAACGAGGGTTCACTGTAGAGATAAACGCTAACAATGTTCGCAATCGCGAGAGATGGAATAGCTGGTGATTGCGGTTTCGCTACTCACTTAGACTTGTTTTCGTTACGTGTTATTACCGCGAAGCACCTCCGTAACTGGAATTACACGCGGTGGTGGTAAATGGTAATAGTAGTAATAACACATTTGTTTTTGCTTAGGTGGCCATGAACAACCGAAGGTCTGGAGAATGATGCACCGGAGGTAACGTGTAATGGGCTCGCGCCGTATACGCTTTCCTTACCATCTCTTTCATCACCACGATAAGCCATCGTCTCGCTTCTTATGGGTGTCGTCATTCCACTCCTTCGCTCGTCGAAATAATTTGTTTCGAAATACGAAAAACTTTCGAAGCATTGACGCGTGCCGAAGGTGAAGCGTTGACGTACGATGGAAGAGTGCAAGGAGGCATAAGCTGCAGCTCAGCGTATAGACATGCCGGCTACAATAGATGGACCAATCCCATCTTGAAAGCACTCGAAACGGGCTATAGCACTAGACGACGACGGATAGTGTGGTTTGAGAGGTCTACCGACGGCTCTCGGGCAGACATGCCGTCGTTATCCATACAAATATATTAGTACTGGAGATCCTTCGTCCATATAGGACGTAAGAGTGGAGATTACCATTGAGGAGCGCGTGGGTTTCGATTAAACGCTTCGGTCGTGCGGTAGCAGCCAGGTACAGAAACGAGATTAGTGTTCCTGAGATTTGTCCATCACCATTTGAAGTTTCTGGGTTTCAGTTGCAGCTGGCTTGCGAAAACACGTAGTACCCGCGTTACAGTTTTCAGTTACCTTTTTTTTAAATCTAGCTAGTTACACCTACAGCAACCACGTTAAAGTAACTTGTTGTCTTACAGTTACCTTTTAGGAAACGAAATCTGGGCACACACAACTCTCGAAGACTTTATTTCTCGTTTTGGCACTGACATCGCAATTACATCACATGCTCGTTGCACGTAAGCAGTGATAACTAACGCAGCGGGCAGACAGAACGGACAGAACAAACAGAAGAACTGCGTACTTACAACTATCGGAAAGTTTATTCTAGAAAACACTAAAATAACGAAAGTCCATGACATAAATATCTTCCCACACGTGTCGAACACTAGCATAATCTAAAAACATTATCCCCACTTGTTTGAGTTCGATAGATGTTGTGCTTACACATCTTTCAGCACCTCCTTTGCTTATGATATAAGGATTTCTCTATCGAGTTGGATTGGAAATGTGCCCACAAGTGTGGTGTCTTGAAATGTCGGTTTACATTCACAGTTTTTGCAATGAACTGGTAGATGACCAGACGGGGCGTTACAATTTTGAGAAGAACCATGCTCTCTCAACCTCGTGTTGCATATCTGAAAGTTTGGCCTATTCAGGGTGTCCCAAAAAACGTGTAATCGAATTCTAATAAAAAAAAAAAAAACTACGCCACCTAGAATCATGCGGTCAACGGCATTTGGTTTTTGCCACCTCCTGATATGCATGTCTACCGACCTAACCTAAGTTTAATTATGCAATTTTTTGCGAAGTGAGCTCGGAAATTTGCGAAGTAAAGGTCACTCTTTTACCCCACAAACATGGAGAGCGTGCCGGATTACTCAAATTCATGATAATTGACAGCGATATTCAACAACAACTTGCGGAAGAATTTGGTGTTTGTCTCTCCAATTTTAGAAACTTTGTTCACTACATGTCGCTGACTGGTTTTCATCAGTACAACTGCTCACAGTGTATCAAACGTAGTATACTTGCTGAAAAAAACGAACTTCTGAAACAACCCACATACTCACTTGCTTTGTATAGTCACGATGATAATCCTGATAAATTTGTTCTGAGCGGTCTGAATTTGTTCTGGCGATGAAAATCCCCATTCATCATCTCAAAATAAAGTTGTTGTCGTTGTTGTTTTTAAGTTCTCATTGGGATCACTCTGTAAGGTTCCACCCCACGACCTAACACTCGCATGGAAATTCGATTGATAAGAAGTAACATTTCTCACAAGTTACTCGAAAAATAAAATTAAATTACAGTTACAGAATGCAGATACGCGTTTCGGAAACTAGTTGATTACAGTAATTAGTTACACAAAAAGTAATTACTTAGTGTAACTCGATTACTTGTAATTAGTTACTTACAGGCTCTGGTGGTGGCGCTCCTTCTGTTGCCGACGATATACGTCACGAGTACCCGTGTTCGTACGGGCACGCACTGTATCAAATCGGTTGACGTCGTGAAGTCGTCCTCGGCATGTAGGACAATTCGTAGTGACAACAACAACAGTTATATTTTGACGATGAAGTGGGGAGGTTTTCCACTCTAGGAGTGCAATGCTACCCCATAGCTACGGGGTCTACACTCTAAGAAAAAAAAAAAAGGAGTAAAACGGGGAGCAATCGCAGCTTCTACTCCCCTAGTCTGCAATTACTCCCAATTTTAGTCCCCTAACCTGACATTTACTCCCCAGGACTGCAAATTGTCACTGAACTTCGCGAATGGTCTCCTGAATGCAACAGTCTACGTAAATATGTGCCCTTGGTCAATTTGAACGGCATAAGGCTGTATAACTCAGCCAACGTAGCAATATTCCAGTCACACAGAGTAAGAAACAGCCAGCGCATCTTTCTTCGCAAATTGTGCACTACGTATGGCACAAGATTTTATATCGCTCGATATATCACGGTTGACGGTTTGCTTCAAAGTATTTTCATGCATGCACACGAATTATGTACTTGTGACTCTTACAACAGCGCGTGAAATGCAGTCTCCACTCTGTAACATTCATTTACTCCCGAAAGGGACTACTTTTTGTGGCAATGCATTTAGTCCCCAAAAGGAGTAAAAGTGCTCCTCTTTTTTCTTAGAGTGTAGGGGGGTATAGTAGGGGGGGCGTAGTGACAGGCGACAGAATTTCACGCCGGAACTCATTGAAATGAGGCTTGTTATCCACTGTCTTCATGCTTTCAATAAGAAGACGCGTGCACGGTGCTTGGGATTGAATTCCAAAATAAAAATTTTTGAAAAAATCTTCGCGGCAATAGTACCGCAAAGGCAATAACGATTGCCATGCGATCAGAGTGGTTTTGTGGGCGCCAAAATCTTCATAATATTTTTCTTCCTATTTCTCTCTCTCTCTCGCCTGCTATGTGGAATCTTTGCAGTGCAACACCAATCTCGACGACATCGCTCGTAGTGCTGGTAATGCAATATTGATCTTGCCTATTCCGAGAAAATTCGTTGCTTTTTGGGGTCTCTTTTAGTGCTTTGCAGCGCCTAAAAAGGTGCCGATTTTTTTTTTCATGTTCTGGGGCGCCGTTTTTTTTTTTGTGTGTGTCTTGATTGATTGATTTTAAAAGAAAAAAATGGAGATGGTAGTCTCGAGCCACTCGGGACTGGCTACTCCAGGACGCGTTATTAATAAAAGAAAGGGAAACTACACTAACCTCGACGCTTTGAAACGCTTTGAAAGAATAAATGAGAACATCATCACCGAGCTTGTCACCAAAAGCGAAGTCTCAAGGCACTAAAAACAAAGAGTTTGACACATTGTGTGTGTGTCTTAAAATGCGCTCTTGTGATTACTTGTACCTAAGTTACTTCCCAAGATTGCATAGGGTCACATTTGTATGGTTGTGGGTGGGCGAGTCTTATATCAATACGAGTGGCAGAGGTGGTTCACGAATTAATAACGAGAAGAATGAAGAAGGGAGGGAAGCCCAACGCTATGGGGCTGGCTACAAAGCAATTATTTTCACAGCGAATGCTGAGCAAACGGTACAAAGTTGCCAAGCAACGAAACAGGTAAATGGACAACAACCCTCAACAGGCAAATAGCTCTTGATGTATTGACCCTCTTTCCCTACGTCCTGAAACACCCGGGCACCCACATCGTGCAAGAAGAGAACAGATGATCCCGTGCATTAACATTGGATTTAGAACGGTGCTATCAGACATCTTTGATCTAATTTTAAGTTTTGCTATCTCGTCTGGTACCTATTTGTTACATCAACGCCTTCTCTCCAACTATGGCCGTACTCAAACTGAGCTATGCAGACAAAGCGCGTGCATAACTTCATCAACGATTTTGTGCATATATGTCATTGCACTTTCATCATCACTATGTCATCATCACTTCTTCATTTATTGTTGTTGTTGTTACCACAAACGTACACTTTTTAATGACTTCTGTGAGCCTCAAAGATTATAATTGTAATTCTTTACAATTACGTAACCGAACAAGCAAGTTACCTTTGATCTTTTTTGGCACCATATAGGACTTCGATCCTTATTGTGAAGGCGTTCATTATTTCATTACCCACATCCCCATCAGCAATGAGGTATCGCCCCCTGGCGATGAAACTCTCCATTCATCATCTCACAATAAAGTTGTTAACTTTGACACACTTACAAAAAGGAAACGACATCAACGAGAAGCAAATAATAAATACAGTTTGATTCTATTCATATCTCAAGGGCCACCGTATATGCAGTCGGCTGTATAGCGGGGAAATTTTAAGGTACGAGTTTTAACTTCATTTTCGCTTAAAATAAAGTAAAATCAGAGAATTGAAAGTTAGTATATCCGCCATGATGCAACTGCCTTAGGCCATAAACATTATGGCTCGGAGTTGTTCTAGTTTCTACTTCAATTATCACGCGAGTGACTCGATTAACTCGATTAGTATCTTCTAACTCCACCTGGTTACCATGTAGTAACTCTGTTATGTCAATAGCATCAGATAGCCCCAGGTGGTTCGGGTGTAAAGGACATTGCATCGAAAACCTAGCCGGTAAAAGAAACACGAGATTTAGTACAATTACGACCAATTAAACACCACGTTTCTTTTCGTGACCGCCTAGGGCGTGGTGCAGCTGCGTAACACAGGTTATAATTCTGCACGCAAATAAAGTGCGGTCTCGTACCTAATTGGAAGCGATCGCACTTTTTTCTTCCGCGCATGACGGAGAGAAAAAGGTGAAATTGTCTCTTTAATCTAGATGGTATTCTACTGTATTGTGTTGGGGAAAAGAAGAAGAAGAAGAAAAAAAGAAAAAGAAACACACGAAAACCAATCTGAATGGTGCGTCTTAGCACATTATCACTTGCCTGAACAAAGATCATAAACGAGTACAGCTGTATGGCTAAATATAATCGCATTATCGCATCGGGGCCTTGCCAAGTTGCTTAAGCAACTTTTTGCCCTGCCGCCTTCCATGTACATAATAGTTCATGGAAAATAAATTTCAATTCAATTCAATTCAATTATTTTTGTCTTGACTTTCAGATTTTCATTACTTTGCTACAACTTCTACTTCTGCCAGTGTTTACACTAAGATGTTAGAATCTAGTAGAACGGTTGTACTCCGTCCTGCAATGTCATGCCTGTGGAAAGCTGTATAGCGTTCTTTAAACCGTACTAAAATTCAAGATGCAGTTTCACAAGAATGTCAACCAGAATGTCAGTAAATAAGAATATGCAAATAAATTAGCTCGTCACGCCTCATTAAATGCGTAATGTACACGCATTTAAACCATTCACGTTCTCTCGAAACGTACGTATATATTGCGGGAGCTCTTACGTAAAGTTCGCAACATTCACACCCACGAACTGCGGGTGGTTATCGAATGAAGTTCGACACTTCCACATCAGTTATTATGTATCGCTGCCCGAGGCGCAGTTCCAAAAATATTATCTCTTTGAATGAAGCTGTATTCGACCGACCGAGAACAGTCTTTTGCCGAGGAGCAGTTTTCCCATCACTGCGACGACAGCAACCACTGTTTTCGTTTCCCGATGTACAGATGGACCCAGCGTGTTTCGTCTAAATTGGGGATAGCTGCGCATCGTGCACAGAGAAATGTATTACGGCGTTGGACCTGCCAGGAGCCATATATGGTTAAATTACATTTCATTGAGCTTCCTCCGTAATTATTAAGTTGGAATCAGTAAGTTGATGTTTAGCTTGTCAAAGAACTACCATGACATTTAATGGTTTTATGCAGAGCGTCGAATGTTTTTCGGTTTCTTTCGTGTTCGGCCATAAAGCTTGTGCGCTTCAGATAAGCCATGCACTACGTTGTGATCGCATGCTTGACACGAGGGGGTCCATGCCGTGAACTGGTTATAAAAGGCATCGAGACAAGGTACGTTCGATTAGGCCTGCACTGCCTGAACCAGTTCCGGTGGTGCTGCACTCTCCATTTCGTTTCGCCAGTGCAGCCCGAGCGCCCCCTGCACCGTCTCATTCGTCTCAAAGCAGTGCACGCCAAGTGTAGCCCCAGTGTAAGGAAACTCTGCACTCCCGCAGGGGTCAGTTCAACGGTAGTGCAGAGTAACGGCAATGGCAGCAGACGACACACAAGGCAAATAATAGTTAATGTAAATGGCGTTAACACGGCAATTACGCCACTTGTCAGCGACGACGGGGTTCAAGTACGCAACGGTACGCAACCCATTGGTACACGGTTCCTGTCAGTTCGCAGAAGATTCAACGCTACCACGGCTACCAGGTCGTCGAATTCTTCGTCCTCGCTGTCAGAATCCACAAGTTCCATGGCTGTTTGCACAATTGTTGAACAGTTCATTGTGCTCGAAATTAAAGAGCAGCAATGCACATGTGATTGAAATGTCACACGCCGTCTTACAATCCGTAGCGGTGTTAAGCCTCGCGGAGACCAGAAGGCCTGCACTAGCGCTGCACTTCAATATTAGTTTCGCGGCGGCACTAGTGTTGCACCGTTGAACTGGAGCTGGCCTAGTGCTGCGCTAGTTCAGAACTGGCCCTGCACCGCAGGGAACTGGTTCAGCGAGTGCAAGTCAAATCGAACAGACCTATATACAGATGAGGTGCACGCCTTTTTTTGCTGTAACGGTTGAGACGGCAGGTGCTGTGTAAGGTATATGAAATAAACATTTCTTTGTTGCACGAACATTTTGCTTGCTGTGTCCTCCTCGGCGACGGAACGGACGGACTGACGCCTTCACATATATCGGTTCGATCAACCGGTTCAGAGGATGTAGACCGGTTCGGAACCGGATCGAGGTTCTAATATGCTATCTAAAATTATAGGTAGCCACTAAAAATGATACAAGATCTCTTAGTTACGTTTTTTATGCATTTATTTCTGTTTTTCGACCAACAGGACTCCCTTTCACCCTTTCCCCAAGCAACGATCCGCCAATCTAGGCAGGCGGACTTGCTCGAATCTCCACATCCCCCCTCATCTCACACCAACCCGAACCGAACCTGTATCCTGAACCGGTAACCGAAGTTTTTATATCGGTTGGGTTCCGGTTCGGTTCCAAGATGGCGCTAGTAATTGCGGTTCACTTCCGGTTCAGTTGCAGCTAAAAATTACGGTTAATTCCGGTTTTCGGTTTCGATTCGGTTCGACGCTCTGGTTTTACGCACAGAACGTGAAGCATATAATTCGATGACGGCGTAAAATTGGGATTGCTGGTAAACTAGAAATATGAAAATGAATTGGAGCTATATGAGGACTCGGACGAAGATAGCTGTTGACACTCATAGACGGAGTGTTCGTGTGTCTACGTCTATCGTCGTCCGTGTCTCATGTCTCCACACTCTTAGAAATGAACTTCACCACATAGCACGCTCTTAGCCAACCTTCGTTCCGAATGACAACGTTCTCGCCCCTGATTTGTTGAAAACGGGAGGCGGAGCCTATTTTGTGTCATTATGCACGGCACAGAATAGGCTCCGCCTCCCGTTTTCAACAAATCAGGGGCGAGAACTTTGTCATTCGGGATGATGGTTGGCTAGGAGCGTGCTATGTGGTGAAGTTCACTGCAAAGAGTGCAGTTCATTTCCATAAGCTAGTGTATAATTTCCGCGTTCGGTACATGCACCATATACGAGATGAAGAACGGCCGTATGATACGGGCTAGTTCAAACAGCTCGGGGAAAAGAGGTGCTGATGCCAGGAATCTCCGCTGAACTCCGGTCATGTATGCTAACCGCTACACCACACCAGCACGCTGTTACCGTTAAAGGAGTACAGAGAAAAGTGTGCGCGTCATTTTACCGAATAGCGCGAAAGGTTTTGACGTGTGCAATTTTGCTTCCGAGAAAAAAGCTAACATAAACATGATTCCGCCCGTTCACCCTTAACTTGCCACTCTGGGTATAACGAGGAGGAGAAGGTATCATGCCACGTCACCGATGACATTACAGGGAGAACTCGTTCTGGTTCGCGGGTAAGTGGGGCTCAGCGCCTTGTCCCTTTGCCGCCGTAAACCAGTTTTTGCGAGTTCTCCCGGAGAATTGGGGATAGAAGGAGCGCCCGAATCATGATCGAGCCAATAGCAATGCTTTTCCAGAACCCCAAACAGCCAAGTAGCAGACGACAGCGGAGTAGCAGACAACATTTCTCTGGACCAATCAGCGATGTGTGATCTTTGTAGCGTCAGCGCGAGGTTCCAGGCAGATCATAGACTGGTACTGCTCTCCACCGCTGTTGCGCACGGTCGCTTTTTGCGGCGTACTTTAAATTCAATTTCTGCGATAATTATGACTCCGTGGTGTGAATTACTTCGCATGGTGCATCTTACTGGCCTACTTAACAGCTTTATAGGAAGAAAACAGGGTGTTAAAAATGACAACTGGGCTACTTTAAGCCATAGATTGCCTCAAGTACAGGGGGGACGGACAACAAACCACGCTATTCCCTTTCTCTCTTACATCTTTCTCGTTCACTCTCTCATCCAGACACGAGACAGGACGATTTGTATAAACGACGTAAACAACGAGAATAGGCCGAGGGAGACCACAAGTAAGGACGTCGCAGATGTCAACGCACAGAAATTAACGACTTCAAACAACTCAGGGAGAAGAGTTGCTGATGCCAGCAGACGGACTGGAGATCAGAAGACCCAGGTGGAATTAGTGTGGCGGGAACATATACCGCCAGTAGCACATCCTATCTGAGCGTAAAGCCTTAACTACGGTGTCCGACGAAACGAATTTCACATTTTATTGTCTTGCATATTGTACGGATGTTGGCGGACACTGGGGTGAAAAGAAACATTATTTCATTCACCTCCTCCTTCTGGGTCTAGCCGAGGACTTATGGAACTGCCCACGCAAGCGTTACCTTTACCTGGGTAGGTAACAACAACAAAAAAAAAAAAACAGGCTCAAAGCATGCTACGTATTGCTGTTGTGAAGTTAAGTCATTGTGCTTCTCTTTATATCATACATATACTACGAGACATCGTGAGCAACAACAGCTCGCGAACACGTACTGGCTGTGGTGGGACAGCATCAAATCCTGCAAAACGAAGATCTCGAAGTGGCTTCGAAGAAAGCTCCATGTTTAAGTGCACCCCCACTGTGGATTGGATTGGTTTGGATTGGAAAAAGAAAGAAAAATATGAGGTTAGTCCCGACTCAGTCAGAACTGGCTACTCATGCACTGTGCAAGCCGCAGGCCAATCGTACAAAACTCGGCTAGCATTTTGCCGTCACCGCGTGCTAGCGTTTTTTGATGTTACCGACATGACATTCCAATCACGCCTCAGATATATTTAACACTTCTATTTGGTCATACAGGGGCGGTTGAGAGCTTCTCGGAGTAATCTGTGCCGTGCTTTCGTTTTCTTTTTCAACGCGCTCCAGTGCTTGCCATATCTGTCACCTTGCTACAACTACTCATCCACTATTTAATTTATGCACCGGGAAACATGGTGCTTGCTAGTTGCTATCATTTCATTTTTTTATTATCGGGAATTTTTTATTGTGGCAAGGCAAGTGGTATCATGATCGAAGCAACAGTAATCGGTAGGTTGCCAATGTGTGGGTTTCTCTACTCCCAATTATTATAATAATTAAGTATGAGATTTATTCGGCGTGTGCCTAAATCTAGCCATAAGGAGTGCCAAGGTCATTCATGCAACATATCAGTCCGCCAAGATGTTCAACATAAATAATCTATAGATGATGATGGTGATGTGATAAAGAAAATAAAAGATCTGTATATTTCTGTTCGTAATTTAACTCTTTGTTATGCTACCCTCTGCATTTTCCAGTTCCAAGTAAAATGAAACCATAGCACTCTGTTTTCTGGCACAGCACTGAAGAAGAGACCATAAAGAAGGGTGGGCAAGGGGTGGCAAAACGACATGTGTAATTGTTTTGACAATTCCTGCGTAAATAAGTGCAAATCTACTCTAAATTAATTCCAGCGCAAACTTGAAGTAACTTCCGCAAGTTTCTATACCTCTCAACAACATTTTAGAACTGCCTTTATCGCCATCCCAATCTCAATCCCCATCTGAATCCCGTGTTAATCCATTTCCTGTCTTTTTTTTTTCTTTTTTGTTACTGTTCCGTAATCATTTTCATTGCAGATAAGCGTTCTCCATGCTGCAAGGCCCTTGGAGCACCACAATAAATAATAAATAAATAAATAAATATATTAACCCACATGCCGTAAGGTATAGGGGGTCGCAATTCCTTCGGTGAAATACCTCGTGTCATCGTCATACGTGTAGCTGTTGTTGTTCTAGAACTGTCCAGTAATAAATGGTAATACAATAAACAGAATGACATTACGTTCACCAGCTCACTAATTATGAGTACAGCTGAAAAGTCATTAGGCACTTCAAGATGGAGACTCTCCCGACGGATTTGCAAGGTGGTTTTTAAAAAGTTTCCAAAGTATCTTTCCTTTTGGGAGTGCAGAATCAGCAAAGAGCACTAACACACGTGGCGGAAGTTAATGACTGGCAGTCAACTGTAGAGCTTCGCACTTGTTATTAGATATCCGCAAGACGAGCTCGAAAGAAAGAAAGAAACAAGAAAAATGAGAGATGAGGCCCACATCTGCCCTCTTCAAGCCTGGAAGCATGTTTGCAAAAGCCTCATCCTTCTTTCATCATCTGGTAGTTTTTCGTTTTTTCCCTACTTCTTTTTCTTTTTCGTTATTTCTTATTGCTTAATTTTCTTTCTTTATTTATTTCTTATTCCTTCCTATTTCTTATTTCTTAATTTTATTTATTTATTTCTTATTCCTTCCTATTTCTTTCTTTCTTTAATTCTTATCTTTTCTTTTTATTTATTTATTATTATTTCTTATTTCTGGAATAGCAAGCCGACGTCCCGTTTGGCTGACCCTTCCCCGTTTTTTTTTTCCCTTTTCGTCTAATAAACATATCTTCCCCCCCCCCTCATTTAAGTGAGGGACACCCCTTTACTTTATTCCTTAAAAAAAAACATTTTACGACAACATTTTTATTTATTTTAATTTTTTGAGAGCTGCGCGCGATCGCAGAAGCCAACAAAGAAAGAGACTACGTATAACATTTCCATCATGTGAACTTGGTGGCCTGCTTTCATTCTTCGCACGTGCAAAAGGAAGCAAGAAAACGGTCGATTGCGTGGCGAAGAGTGCCATATAATAGTGCGTGGCTTCATGTGATATGATGCGATGACATTCGGGAGGATCCGCTCAAGTGACGGGCGAAGAGGAGAGGACGTTCGACCAATTGATCGTGGGGGTACGTCATTGTGTGATACATTGACTTTCATAAAGGGAATAGATATGGCGCAGTAAAACGTGGCAATGAGAGGCCAAAGGATTTGCAAACTTTCTACGAGGCTTCTATGCCTCGTATACCCAGCTTCGATACACATATAGCTGCAATGCTTGCCATTTCGCCCTGAATGCGCGACAGACAAAGATGGCAGTGGAGCGAGGGTACGGTTGATAAGCGAACTTCGGTTATTAAAGAAGCGACACTTGAATTCATTCGTTCGTCGAGATGAAATCGGCTTTTCTTAATTTTGCGTATTACTGCCATAGGGTTTAATTAAAATGAAGTTTCTGGTGAACGTTACGGCTGATTGCAACTGTCTGCGTGACCCGTGCGTGGTAAGCTGTCCGTGCTATTTCTCTGCAATTCTAGTCCTGGAACAGAAATGTCCAGGAAAGAGGCCGGAGGAAGAGTTGGGAGGGAGAGAGAAATGGAGAAAGCAAAGGGTTTGTACGAAGGCGGTGTCCTCTCTAGACGTGCAAGTTCGGAATCCACCATGGTAAAACAAAAACAAAAAAAAACAAAAAAAAACGCAATTTCAGAAACTTGTCGCATCTTCGTGCACTACGTACCTGTGTCGGCGACTGGTTGTCATCGTGAAAATGGATGTCTGTGAAACAGTTATGCTAAGTTACTTCCCGAAACTGAATTACTAACAGTTTTCCAATTTGTCGCTACACTCTTAAAACAGAACTTCACCGCATAGCACGCTCCTAGCCAACCATCATCTCGAATGACATCGTTCTCTCCTCTGATTTGCTGGAAACGGGAGGCGTACGCCATTTTTGTGACAATTATGAACTGCATAAGAGTCACAAAAAAGGCGTACGCCTCCCGTTTTCAACAAATCAAGGGAAATAACGATGTCATTGGAGATGACGGTTGGCTAGGAGCGTGCTATGCGGTGAAGTTCATTTTTAAGAGTGTACGGCCCAACACGTGGCCGCTCAGTGTTGTACACAGCGTGCCCGTTTGCGCACAAATCGTGCTGTGAATTGATTGATTGATTTTTAAAAGACTCATACCGATCCGTTTCTATACCTTGTAATTGAAGCGTGCAAATTTCAACTGAAGCACGGTCTGCATGTTTCTTGTTCCTTTTCGGCATGTTGCTGATACGCACTCCTTGATAGACCTCAAAAACAAAAAACAAAAACAAAAAAAAACTACAGGACAGTTACGATTGTGTAAGGCGAATTTCAGCGGCAGCTGTTGTGTGTGTGGATGTTGACACTTTTATATATGACACTGATATATGGCACAACTACTTTAGAGTGACGAGTACTGCCTTGCGATCTATGAAGTGGGTGGTGAGTGGAGTGAGCTAGGATTAGCGGGACAAATATATTACTAAAATCGGGACAAAAGCTGGACAGGAAACGCTGAAAAACTGGGACACTTTTCGGGACATCGTGCCCATCTCTGAGTATGTTAAAACTGCTTTTAATAGCTTTAAATTATTTTAACTTGTTTTGCATCACCGAAACCGACACGAACAGAAAGAAGGAGACAGAGAAGAGAAGAGAGAAGAAGCGGGAAAAAGGGGGGGAAGAAAAAAGAAAGAGAGAAAAGGTTAGTAAGGCGTATAGGCCGACATGCGGAGGGTCTTGTTATAAAACCGCAGCGGTTTCTCAATACCTTCCCTTTAACAGCTACCGCTGTAAAACCCGTTAGTGTTTCTTGTTTCCCTGCTTTCGAAGACTTCTTTTTCATTACATAGACCGATACACTAAGCGCGTGGTTTATTTAAGCGAGCCAAGCAACCAAACACTCCGTTTTGTCGTACTTTCAATCACCGTGGACACCTCTCATAACCGTTCGTATTCAACAAAATACAAGATAGTGTCATCTCTTCGCTCGACCGGCTGTTCCTGAATCACTGAAGCCCAAAGAGCAAGGCTTATCCCCATAAACACCTGCAAGCATTCTCACCGTTGTCTATACCCAACGTCCAGCCCAATCACTTCGAGCGCTGGGACTGCGTAAGAAAGATGAAAAGTAATTTTTAGTGCGCGCCGCTAGACCCGTGGGGAAACTTACCCACGCAGTAGGAATATATTGTCAGCTTTTATGCGTAAGTAGATATTCGTGGCGTTTGTGAGTGATTCTATAGCACATAAAGGCTGACACAAGAATGCATTCACGCGGGTTTACGGTGGCTGTTTTGATATACGGCGGCTCGGTAACGATGATATATGAGGACGGCTGTCTTCAGGTAACGTGGACGGTAGCCGTACCATTGCGCAACGAGACTTAGGACAGGCACGTGCTCGCATTTTTTTCCGGATTTTCTAAAATTAGGTTTAATCACCGCGAAGCAACAGTGGTTATTGGCAGTGTACAGGCACGGGCAGATGGAGGAACGGAGAGAACAGTGGATAGGAAAGAGCAGTGATGGCCACTAACTACTTCTACAGTAGTTTAACTATAACTACTAACTACTTTGTGATTGAGTAGTTTAACTAGTAGTTCAACTACTTTTCAGGGGAGTAGTTAAAACTACTTCTTTAACTACTGCAATGTAGTGTAACTACATCTATAACTACTTAACGTCGTCCATCAACACCAATCCCTTGTAGAGTTCTTAGATACCTAAGTATGAATCACAAGCAATAATATTGGCTGAAGCCATGGCTACGATTGTCAAATACAAAGCTTGCGGCGAGATTCTTTCTGTGCCTACGCGATAAACTAAGTTGCAGAATTATTTCGCAGCAAATGAGGCTTCGCTAGACAAGCATTAAAAGTAAAGATTTAGTACACATGCACGACGCAATTGCTCTGCACCGCCTTTCTCATCAAACAAGTAGCTCGAGGTAAAAGTCGGAAGCACAATCGTGCCGTAAAGCTTCCGGCAAAAGCGGAAGTAGTTGGCGCTTTCAGTAACCTAACTACTGTAGCTAACTACTTAAAATAGTAGTTTAACTAGTAGTTGCCACTACATTTCTGCAAGTAGTTGATAACTACTTTTTAACTACCATCAGGTAGTTTAACTAGTAGTTTAACTACATGTAGTTAACTACTGACCATCACTGGGAAAGAGAGAGAAATAGGACTCTGACAAAATTCAAAATAAAGCGTCTAGTAATAATAAACCTAATCGATAATAATCCATTACAATATACTTATATCTGCTGGTATAGGCGACATTATTTATTGTGACTGCGTTACACGTGGAAACGACTTGTAAGTAGGAAGTGTCAACTTCTGCAATGAGCAGCTTAAAGTTCCCTACTTAAACGGTCCGTTGAATCCCAGAGAATAATAACAAGTGTTCCGTTTTGCACCAGTAATTAGTCGCTTAATTGACTGTTATTGAAGAATAAGAATTTTGTAATAGTAAAAAAAAAAAAAATGTAGGTGAAGGTGGGTTAAAATTTTATTGGTGTCTACAAGTTGGCTATCCTTTTGCGTGTTAACTTCATTTACGTCATTTCACCTGTAATTAGCGTTGCAGACGACAACATCGCCGCGTATGCTGTTCACCCAAACTTCCAAAACAAGACGCTTGTCCATCTTCTCCATCACGCATACACGACGACGACCACTTAGCTAGTTATGCCGTCTACTCCCCTTTGTTTGATCTCGAATGTCCTAGCTGACGTGACAGCTCCCTAATCGTACGCTAATCCGAGGCTTTGACTGTCATTACCGGCTGGTTAAGTCTCTCCCGTCAAATTTGTACTTTCGTACGCCGCGTAGTTTTGCTCTAGGCCTAATTAGTGCACGGCATAAAAACCTTTGTTATCACCCAACACAGCGAGTCTGCTAGAAGTACTCAGTGGAGGAAGATTAGCGGTATGAGAAACAAACGGGGAAAAGCTGCCATGTTCTTCAGCTGCACTCCAATTTCTCTATTGAAAACAAAGCCCCCTTCCCCCCCCCCTTTTTTTTTTGCTTCTTTCCAAAGTCCTTCGCGTTCTCTATTAGCCTTCGCGTCTAGGCGGGAAAAACAGTTTTGGAAGTTTTCGACATCGCAAATAGCGCAATGAAAATAATGTACGCGACAGAAAAGGTTGAATAATTGATATTCGCGCTACAGTTGGAGAATGCAAAATAGGTCTCGTAAATAAAGAAAGCGTTGGAGGAGGCGCGCGGCTACGTCGGACGAGTCTCTCACATTTATGGAATTGTAAAACGAAAAGTTTGATAATTGAGTCCCGAACACTGGGTGCGACGTTTCACATATTGAATGATTCAACGCGTCTTGCATTCACAGAATAGCTTTTTTTTTTTTTAATTCATTCCGGCGGGTCCCCATAGAGGGTTACGCGTCGAATGTTTAATGTAGCTCGTGTCCCGCATCTTTGAATATGTGAGGTTCCTTTCGTTAATTCGCGTTTCAAATCCGAAACCTTTCGTTCTGCACACACCGTCATAGACTATAAGGATTAAAGTTCGTTACCTAACAACGACTGAAATTTTTCAGTCGAAAAGTCATATAATGTCATGGACCGAATGCTTTTTCGTGGTTTTAAAGGTTTAACTGAAGCGGCTGAGTGAAGCGTCCGCTTGTGGGTGGTATATAGCTCTGGTGGGATCCAAATCACCACGGGCTGACGTTTCCTTTAGGTTTCACAACAGGAGCTGGCACAGTTCACTTTGAAGTCGGCCCAGAATTCGTATTAGCGCTCTCGATCTCCCACTTTCTGCTGCCCTTTCTCCACAGAGTACTGTGAAAAAAAAAAAAAAGAAAGAAAGAAAGAATTTTCTACACTCTTAAAAATGAACTTCACCGCGTAGCACGCTCCTAGCCAAATATTATCTTTAATGATATCGTTATCTGTCCTGATTTGTTGAAAAGGGGCGGCGTACGCCTTTTCTGTGACAAATAAGTGTCACAAAAAAGGCGTATGCCCCCCGTTTTCAACAAAGGACGGATAACCATATCATTCGAGATAATGGTTGGCTAGGAGCGTGCTATGTGGTGGGTGCAGTAATTAATTGGTTTCGCTTTACATATTTTTGTCGCGCCTGGTCGCAGTGAAGCACAAAAGGACGCTCTTCCGTTCCCTTATCCACTAATGAATTATGTCCTACACCAATGAATTACACCAATGAATTATGTCCTTACACCAATGAATTACACCAATGAATTACGTCCTTTTGCGCTTCACCGCGACCAGCCCCGACAAAATATGTAAACCCAAACTAATTAATTACAGAAACAAATGACCTACTTCGGTGGCAGATTTTTCTCGAAAAGGTGTCCACTCAAGGTCCAAAAAGGGGTAGTACCCATTTTAATGTCGACAGCGCCCTGCTTTAGAAGTTACTTATGTTTTTTACGAAACTCATTTGAATTTTTATTTAAATAATGAGCGCCTGCCACTCATTCACACGGTGCGCAGCTTGTAGGTAGTATCGCACAGATACTTGTAAAAAGGAAAGTTCGTCGATTGGTGCACCCGTTCACGAATTATTTAGCCCCGGGATTTAACTGAAACACCCGGTATATATATGTAAAAAGCGATAAAAACCGGGCTGTTTGGTGGTACATCTAAAAGCGATAAAACCCCGGTGCAGGGGACACAAAGAGACAACACAGACGAAGCACTGACTGACAAACAACTTTAATGGCAGGGACACATCTTAAAAATGTGCAGTTGGTATTTTTAAGATGTGTCCCTGCCATTAAAGTTGTTTGTCAGTCAGTGCTTCGTCTGTGTTGTCTCTTTGTGTCCCCTGCACCGGGGTTTTATCGCTTTTAGATATATATGTATCATATTTATTGACACTTCAAGGAGGAGATATGAGCTTTACTAAAGGTCAGCCAGCCAGAGGTCAGCTTGCTATTCAATACAAGAAAAGAAAGAAGAAGAAGAAACTGAAAAATCACATACACGGTCACGTGATCACAAGGCGTTGATAAGGTCGGAGGGTCTAGGTGTGCAATACACACCCATGTACATCGTCGTGCTTTCGTCTGCCATGACGACACGCTTCTTCCTGCTAGCGACACGAAGTTTTGAGAATGCGAGATCACCGGGATTAAGCAAAGTGGGATTAAGTGGAAGAAAAGGACACATCTAGAATGAACTGATCGCGCTCCATGTCCAACCCTTGCAAACGGCTATCCAGCCAGCGCTCTTAGTGGCGTGAGGCGAGGTCACCCTGCACTGAAAACACAAACAATGAAACAGATTCTTCACCCAACGATGACCGCGCCAGGCACGTTTTTAGAAGAAGGAGTGAAATGGGAATTTTCCTTCTCTCCCCCCCCCCTTTCCTGGGGAGAAAAAGATTGCTGCCACTTTCGAGCAGTACCGATGGACACCCTATAGAGCCATAACTTAAAAACCCGAGACTAGGGGACAAAAAAACGACAAACACAGACAAGGTCTCCTTGTCTGTGTTTGTCGTTCTTTTTTTTTTTTTTTTGTCCCCTAGTCTCGGGTGTTTAAGTTATGGATCTATACCACCAGCTCGCTTGCTACCTCTCTATCCTCTCGTTACCCTGTAGAGACCGCAACTTAACGTCATTTTCGAATAGTTTCGGAATATGCCAATTTAAAAACAAACAAAGCTGGTGGGATGTTTTTCGGCAGTTTTCGACAAACTCCGATAGCCAGCAACCCTATTTCATAACTTGGAGCGAAATGTCACTGCCCTTTTAACTACGCAAAAGCCCAGCTGCAATTTATCAGTCGTCTCGAAAACTGTACTGATTATAATCTACACTCTTAAAATAAAACTTCACTGCATAGCACGTTCCTAGCTAACCATCATCCCCAATGCCATCATTCTCTGCCCTGATTTGCTGAAAGCGGGAGGGATGCGCCTAGTTAGTTAGTTAATAAATTAGTAAAATAAAGTAAACCTTGGAGCTTTCAGCAACCCACCTGCTCCATTGCAAAAAACTATATAGCTATTACACACTCTGAATCAAAATCCTCACAGCAATCACAACAGATCACCTATGTGATACTTATGCAGTTAGGATATCTGTTACAGCGGTGCTGCAAGGAAGCTGCTGCAACTATGAACTGTCACCAACTATACCCCGACTCATACCCGCTATCACGAAAAGCCGTGCATGCCGCATTTTCCACGAAACGGTGTAATTCTGTGCAATGGTTCGCCTTCATGCATGCCATGTGGTGAAGTTCTCAAGTTCTGAGGAGTTTAACCTGTTTTAGGTAATGTAAAGGACCCGAGCAGTCTTAGGACCAGTATGCTGCTGAGTGCAGCTAATACTGTTGAGCTCATTTCGCGAGCAATTATAACACGCAGAGCCTTTCGAATGGGTCATTATCCCCTAAAAACGTACCCTTACGGGTCACTACACCCGGCCGCCTCGCAGCTTTGACCAGTCGAGGTGTACGAACCTCCCCAGTCACAAACCTCACGCGCGAAACGTATGGGTCGCACATTCGTGTCTAAAACGAGGGCCCGTATAATGGCCTCATTAAAGATGAACGCGTACACTCATAACACGCTCCGAACCACGGTCACAGTCCGCGCGTCTCCCACTCATATACAACGGTCTCGGCAACAAATATTCGTGGCAGGTGCCGACGGCAGCTGCTCGGGTTTCTTATCGAGTCGAGGACGCGTCATGTCAATAGCAAGACACGCTCCGTATGAGAGAGGCTCTTTTCTGCTCAGCTAAGCAGTCGCCTTTCGAGTGAAGTCTCGCGGAATGTGTCATTATACTGTTGTGGTATTGTCCAAATCGGTTTGCCGTTTTGTCAGGCACTCCGTTCTTGAGGAAATTGGAGCGTGTCTAGAGCATACACGATGATAACGCCCAAAACGGAATGAGGATTTGCTTTATTGTCAGCTGTTTGCTTCATTCAGCTTCTAACGCTGCAGCTTTTGCGTCCTGCTAGGGTGACTAGCAGTGATGGCCACTAACTACTTCTACTGTAGTTTAACTATAACTACCAACTACTTCGCGATGGAGTAGTTTTACTAGTAGTTAAACTACTTTTCAGGGGAGGTAGTTAAAACTACTTCTTTAACTACTGCAATGTATTCTAACTACAGCTACTTAAAGGGACTATGAAATTTCCCGAACCCCCATACTTTTTTTCGATGGAAACTGTTCTTCCCGCAGAGAAACTAATATGCCACAAATTTTTCCGGACGAAATCGCTCCACTCTGCGAGGAGCGCGCGCTGGAAATGTCTCTTCCGCGTTCCTCCTCTCCCGCGCATATTTCCCTGCCGATGGTGTAACTGTACGGACCGCTCTTCGGTTCCCCGTTACGTCACCGGTGTTGCACAATGGCAAGTAATGCCGCGAGCTCGCGCTGTGGCTGCCGCCACTGCCGAAATCTGCCGATCGCGCGAAAGCTGCTGTCATGGAGATTTCCACTCCCGATGAACGCATACGCGGGATCCTACGGCGCATGCTCCTGGCGGGATTCCTCGGCTCGGCAACACGTCACGATGACGTGTTGCTGAGCCGGCCGTGGTCGCGTCAAGTTACCCGTTGTGTCTCCGCTCGGCAGCTCGTCACGGCGCGGCGCCAGTTGTCCTCCCTTCGCCGCTCCGTTTAAATTCGCTCCCGAGAAATCCGCTCGCGCGACGAAAGTAAAATTTCGGTTCTAGACTCAGAAAAATGTCTCCTTTCGAACGAAACGAAGAAAAAAATCGTTTCATAGTCCCTTTAACGTTGTCCATCAACCTCCCCACTTCATCATCAGAATATATATGTTGTTGTTGTTGTCCATCAACACCAATCCCATTCTATAGTGTTCTTGGACACCTAAATATGAATCACAAGGGGTGATAAAAGTGAAGATCTAGTACACATGCACGGCACAATTGCTCTGCACCTCCGTTCTCATCAAACAAATTAGCTCAAGGTAAAAGTCGGAAGCACAATCGTGCCGTAAAGCTTGCGGCTAAATCGGACGTAGTTGGCGCCTCCAGTAACCTAACTACTGTAGTTAACTACTCGAAATAGTAGTTTAACTGGCAGTTGCACACTACATTTCTGCAAGTACAGTTGATAACTACTTTTTAACTACAGTTAGGTAGCTTAACTACATGTAGTTAACTACTGGCCATCACTGGTGACTATAGCGACACCGCAGTGGCCGGACCGATGATTCGAGGGGAATTGAACAACACACCATACAATTTCTAGTTGCACGGCTCAATAAGAGAACGAAGCTCACGATATCCAAGTGCACGCAATTCAATTAGATATATGGAGCGTACCTGCCGAGAAACAAAGATGCCGAGATGCTGCAGGAAGCCTGCCCCTGTGGCCGGCCTTCCATTTGATGCCAATACACTCTGCCGAGAAACAAAGCATTCAAAAAGCATAGCCACGCGACTCCCACCTCCCTTCCTCGAGCCATTCGTCACGAATTTATCACCTATGGTGTTCGGGCCACGTTCGTTTCTGATTCAACAATATACAGGGTGTCCCAGAAAACGTGTCATTGAATTATAATTAAAAAACTACACCACCTAGAGTCATGCGGTCAACGGTATTTGTTCTTACTGGCTCGGCAATTTCAACAGGCGCAGAAGGAGTCCCGAGAATTTACAGTTGAAACGCAGCAAGATGAGGTTCAACGAATAACGAGACAGGCGCATGGGAAGTTACTTCAAGGGGCTCAACGCTACAGCAAACGCACGACAGGCAAAACTCAATGCTTTCGTTGCGGCTCTTCTAATCACCTAGCAAATTCCTCGGCATGCAAGGCCCGGAACCAAAGATGTTTCTTATGCAATAAAACGGGGCATTTCCGTTCCGTTTGCCGTTCTGCAGGACACCTACGAGAGCTGACTAGCGAAGAGCCTGCCCAGGATTCACCTTCTTGTGCTGATGCCCAGACTGTTCTGCACCTGGAACGTGGCGTTACTAAGAAGAAACCTGGGATTTTCATCACCTTGACAGTATCGGATATAGACATACGTTTCCTCATTGATACTGGATCATCCGTATCGATAATGTCCGCTGACACCTACCAGACGCATTTTTCAGCAAAGCACCCCTTGAAACCGCCGTCCGTAAATCTGTATGACTTCTCCAAGCACTGCATTCCTGTTCAAGGATGCTTCACGGTGACTGTGTCCTTCGCCGATCGTTCGGCACACCTGACCTTCTACGTAGTGTCCCACGGGACTACCCTTTTGGGGATGGATGCTGTCACATCTTTGGATCTATGCATCGACGGCATGAGTCACACCTGCTTCAGTACTACGACGTCGGCTCCTTCTGTACCGCCAGGTATTTCAGTTGACTTCGGGCACCTTTTCGACGGAGCTCTTGGGCTGTGCAAGAATTACATCCACAAGGTGAAGACCCGCCCTGATGTGAAGCCTGTTGCTGGGAAGCTACGCCGACTACCTCTCACTGTACGTCAACAAGTTTCCGAGGAATTACGCCGTTTGGAGGAGCAGGATGTGATTGAGAGGGTGACAGCCTCGGAATGGGTCTCGCCAATAGTTGTGGCGAAGAAAAAGGATGGTTCCATTCGGTTATGCGTGGATCTTCGTGAACCGAACAAAGCAGTCGTGCCGGACTGTTTTCCGTTGCCACATACTGATGAGCTGCTAAACGCATTAGCCGGCGCTACAAAGTTTTCAAAGCTTGATTTATCATCGTTTCGATTTTTTCCGATGGGATAGCTCGTGAATATCACTGTCAATTATCATGAATTTGAGTGAATTCGGCACGCTCTTCATATTGGTGGGGCAAAAAAGTGACCTTCCCTTGGCAAATTTCTGAGTTCAGTTCACAAATATTTGCATAATTAAACTTGGGGTACATGACATTAACTTTACATGGTGGCAAAAACCTAATAAGAACAAATGCCGTTGACCGCATGATTCTAGGTGGCGTAGTTTTTTTATTATAATTCAATGACACGTTTTCTGGGACACCCCGTATGTATCGGTTCAAACCGGTTTGGAAAATATAAAACGGTTCAAAACCGGTTTGTCCGTTAAAATATATAGGATGAAACTGTAGGTACACCTCTTTAAAATAATTAGGGGGCTTCTTCGTTGGGAAGATCCACGAGGTTTTGGACGTATAGAACTTAGTTTGGTACGCCTTTTTGTGCGCCTTTTTGTGACAGTTTGGATTCATACTAATTACCGTAAATAGGCGTACACCGGTCGCTTCCGATTCGAAGACAGAGGTGGGTGTACGCCTTTTTGTGGCAATTTGGATATATGAAAATTGCCACAAAAAGGCGTACGCCCCCATCTCTCTTCGAATCAGAAGTGATAAGCCTATCATTCTTGGCAATGGTTGGCGCACAGCGTGCTATGCGGTGAAGTTCTGTTTTTAGAGTGCATGCTGCGAATACACTGAAAACATTCTACAGAAGAGAACAAAAGAGAGAGAGAGAGAGAGAGGGAGGGAGAGAGAGAAGAAGAAAGTATAAGAATAGCGCACCATTATGTGGTCTTTTCATTTCAGTTAAGTAGAATAAAGAATAAAGACGGGACATTGGACGTCGTTTGCGCAGCTGGCTTAGTTCACATCCCACTGACAAAATACTATACAGTGAAACCTTCCTATGTTGGACACCCGCGGTGCAGTCGAAGCGTGTCCTGCTTATAGAGGTGTCCGAGTTACAGAATATGAGGGAAACAAAAAAATGGAAAAGATCAAAGCTGTTTTGCCAGAAATGCCCCCTTTCTTCAATTTATGGTCCTTAGTGGTGCCTGGTGGTGGAGCCGGGTAGTGGTACCTGGTGGTAGTGGTACCTCTACCCACTCTTCACTGGATATTACGGATTTTGGTAGATTCAATTCCGTTCAGATTCCACTCAATGGCATTAACTCTGGAGCTTTTCGAGCAGCGAGGACTTTTCTCTGAAGCGTCAGCCCGCTTTTCATTGCCGTGCAGTGCGCGTTCAAAGGCTCTAGACAAACCGAAGACAAGTGCTCACACAAAAAATTACAATGTAAACTGACAGCACTTGTCTTTGGACTCGAAAATCTAAAACAACAAAATGCTGAGACCAGTATAGAGGAAAAGGCCACCAGTATAGGCCACTGGCTCGTTTTGGGTCTTTTTGGTGCAAAGATGGGCCGAGACTGAGGTAATTTGGCCAGGGTTTTGACCGACTTAGCAGGGAAAACCCTGTCCTACTTTCGGGATAGGGAAGTGTCCAATATAGAGAATTTCGTCCCCATGTAGTTTCAATGGGAGCCTGCCCGTGCAACGAAATCTTGTCCGACATGGGGAGTTGTCCGAGGTAGGGAGGTGTCCGACTTTGGAGGTTTTACTGTAATTCATCTACCTGTAATTCAATACGTAAATTAGGTGATTCGATACACCATCTAATGCGCATATGAATTCCAGCGAGTGCTATCTAGTCGCCGGTGACATGCAACTTTCACGCAATTACTCGTTTGTCGACTACTTCACTTTTACTATTGCTGTCGCAAAACTCAATTGCACGCTACAATCCTGAGATAACATCACACTAACCCGTACTTGTATCAAGTGCCAAATTGTCAAGTACAGTCAAACTCCTTTATAGCGAACACCTTTTTAACGAAAATACCACTACAGCAAATTTTTTTGCGGTCCCGCTGGAGCCCTATAGGTCCAATAACGGACATCCTTCTTAACGAAAATACCTTTACTGCAAATTTTTTTTTGCTGTCCCCTGAGTTTCGTTGTAAAGGAGTTTGACTGTACTAAACTAACTATCTAAACTAACGAAACTATCAAGTACTAAACTGCGCCACCGTGGGTCTTGACATCGTGCTACCATGTTGCGAGTCAAGGGTTGGTTATTAGGGACTAATTCGCAGGGGGTACGCAAATATTCGGAAAAGCGTTGCGTACGCAAGAAGGTAGCATCGCTTGTACTGCGCACGCACCGTACGCAACCTGAATTTTTTTCATTTGGGATATTTTTTCCCTTTGAATTTTGCGTGTTTAAAAACCGGCCGCTCGCATACAGCTCTCGTGGAAACGCGAGACAGCTCGAGGCGTATAGCTGAGGTTTTGATGATGATGATGATTGAAAGAAAGAAAAAAATGAGCTCAGGTTTTCTTAACGTGGACATCGTAAGGTTGTTACTTTGTTATTTAGATTGCAGCACTATCCTTTGCGTAACGTACGGGGTGCTAGTAGTTGCCCATAGGTGCAAACTTTTATCATTGTTCGTTTACGTTACGTGTTCATATATTTTCAAAATCTTTTTATTTGTATTGATTTGATTAATTATCTTTCACTTTTGTGTAATTGCGTTTCTGCTACGTGCCTGTGCAAGCCGTGCAAGCCGAGAAAGCCATACTAACACTCTTTCATAACATCCATTTGCTATCTTGTCGTGCACGCAACGCATGATTCAGCGATACCATATATAGAAACGATCCAATGCGATTGTAGGTAGGAAGAACACGGGACACGACGTCTCGAATCAAACTAGTGTACGCGAGCTAGACAGTACCCAGGACATGTCTCCGATAAGGACGATTCAGCCTGACCCTCCATAAATAGAACGTTGATGCTCTTAACCGTCTTTGTTATTTTTGATCCTCCATAAATACATTGCCCTGCGAGCGTACGTGCACATGCCTACGCGTGTAAATGCAATTAAGCACCGTGACACGGAAGACGCATTAGGTATAGCCTCCAAAGCCTCCAAAGCTCCCGCATTATAAACACGGTATAGTAGTAAGTAAGGAAGGAAGGAAGGATTATATAAAACAGGGGAGGAAAGAAAACAGTCCTGGAGCAGGGTGGCTGCCACTTGGGGCGCCTGCAGCTCCATGCCATTTGGTTTACACTCTTAAAAATGAACTTCACCGCATAGCACGCTCCTAGCCAACCATAATCTCGAATGATATCGTTATCTGCCCTGATTTGTTGAAAACGGGAGGCGTACGCCTTTTTTTGTGACACTTATGCTGTTCATAATTGTCACGGAAAGGGCGTACGCCTCCCGTTTTCAACAAATCAGGGCAGGTAACGATATCATTCGAGATAATGGTTGGCTAGGAGCGTGCTATGCGGTGAAGTTCATTTTTAATAGTGTAGGTTCTGTCTCGGAGAACGCAAAGAAGGTGTTAAAAGCGGCAGTGTATATGCCGCTATCTTTTAGCTTCACTTCACGTTGTAATGCAGTGCCCAGACTACACTGTTAAAAGAGAACTTCACCACACAGCGCGCTCCTAGCCAACAACCACCATACACTCTTAAAAATGAACTTCACCACATAGCACGCTCCTAGCCAACCATCACCCCGAATGACAACGTTCTCGCCCTAGATTTGTCGAAAACGGGAGGAGGAGCCTATTTTGTGCCGTGCATAATGGACACAAAATAGGCTCCTCCTCCCGTTTTCAACAAATCAGGGGCGAGAACGTTGTCATTCGGGATGATGGTTGGCTAAGAGCGTGCTATGTGGTGAAGTTCATTTCTAAGAGTGTACCGAATGATATCATTCTGTGTCATGATTTGTTCAAAACCGGGGGGAGGCGCCTATCTGGGACAAGATAATCTGTTCCAGATAGGCGCCTTCTCCCATTTTCAACAAATCACTACACAGAATGATATCAACCCGAATGATCATTGGATATGAGCGTGCTATGCGGTGAAGTTCTGTTTTAACAGTGTACGAGCCAGCAAGTGCAAGGCTGAAGCAATCCCTCCAAGTCCTCGAGTAAAGACCTTTCTCCTGTTGTATAAGGAAATGGGGAGAATGCCTACACTAAGAAACACTGTATAGTAATTAACGTACACTCTTAGAAATGAACTTCACCGCATAGCACGTTCCTAGCCAACTATAATTTCGAATGATATCATCTGCCCTGATTCATTGAAAACGGGAGGCGTACGCCTTTTTTGTGGCAATTATGAACAGCATAAGTGTCACAAAAAAGGCGTACGCCTCCCGTTTTCAACAAATCAGGGAAGATAACGATACCATTCGAGTTGATGGTTGGCTAGTAGCGTGCTATGTGATGAAGTTCGTTTTTAAGAGTGCAGGTGCTGACTACTCTGTAGCACTTACAGCCGCGGTCTGTACATTATCGAAATAAGATAAGATTTGATAAAAAGAATAAGAAGAAGGAGTAAGTCTAGAAGGATGTATGCACCTCTGAGAGAAACTGACTTCCAAAACAAGTGCCCAAAGAGTGAAAATACGTCATCTGCCTCGATATATTGACGAAATGATATCGGGGCTTCTAGGAAATGCCGCCTATGGTGCGAGATCTAAGTGACCAAAACCATCAACATATTAAAGGGGGCGGCTATATCCAGTGCCGCGAGCGAGGACTGGAGGCAACTCCAAGCGCTGTACCGCACGAGCCACGTATGTGTGTCCTCGACCGGGCCACACTCCGAACAGTTCCCTATATGATGGCAATTGATGTGGAGGAGAAACACATATAGTTTCCTATATCTCATGAAGCAGACAGTCGCTAGAAGCTAGTCTATAGCTCGCACGGACGCCCGGTTATTTGACCTTGTAAAGCTCCTGGGTCCACAGCCATTAAATCATCAAGCGACTGCATTGAAAGCTCTCCTATATGTTTCCTTGAAGGAACGCATCTGATTGACATTTTGTGACACTTTCCGGTCCTTCTTTGTGGCAAGTGCTCCCACTAGTTCAGGATGTTTGTCTCCCGACTCGGTCCCCAGCTACTCGGTTTTCTCCTTTGTTGTGACTTAAATCCCAATTTCTTTCTTTTGCTATCACATCTCATATAGCGTTCAGTTGAAGGCGCTGAATGAGGGACTTCATTAGATAGTACACTCTTAAAAATGAACTTCCCCACATAGCACGCTCCAAGCCAACCATAATCTCGAATGATATCGTTATCTGCCCTGATTTCTTGAAAACGGGAGGCGTACGGCATTTTTGTGACAATTATGAACCGCATAAGTGTCACAAAAAAGGCGTACGCCTGCCGTTTTTAACAAATCGGGGCAGATAACGATATCATTCGAGGTGATGGTTGGCTAGGAGCGTGCTATGTGGTGCAGTTCATTTTTAAGCGAAGGTACCCGGGTTCGAATCCCGGTGCCGGCTGTGCTGTCTGGGGTTTTTCCTGGGTTTTCCTCAGACGCTTTCAGACATATGTCGGCACAGTTCCCTTAGAAGTCGGCCCAGGACGCACATTCCCCCAGGGCGTGAGTCGTGACGTTGCCCACATACGTGAGGCCGACAACGGCAAGCCCTATCACCACCACCACCATCATTTTTAAGCGTGTATCTATGAATAGATACGCTAGTCGACGAGTGACTGTATACGGACGACCCCAGGAAAGGCAGGAAGCGGTTATGTACAGCTTGTGAAACCTATATGAAAGGACGGAGAATCAACTGAGGTTATTTTTACTGCTTTTGAACAGAGGCGATGAGTACACAGGAGGATCGGAGCTCGGATACAAGCTTCTCCTGTTTTGTATGTGTGTGTGGTTATACTTTTTTTTTCTTTCTTTCTTTCGGTGGTCGTCGATCGTATGGCAGTCCCCGGAGTAATCATGAACGGGAAGTCCATCAATTCCGCGGCAAAATGTCTATTTTGGCAGCTTTATAAGCAGCGCTTGGGGTCACTGATCTCAGGTTTCTTGACAGAAAGGGTGATAGTGGTGTTAATGCCAAAGCCGCTTTGTGTTTGCGCGTCCACCAAGGGGCAGTTTATTTATTTCGATATATTCCCAAAGGACAGGGTCCAAGGACATTACGAGTGGTGCACTCTAAAAACGGAGCAGGGGGGGGGGGGGAGGTGTCGAAGTACCTTGCCGTTGCTGGCCGCACTCAAGCATCGTCATGACTATAGCAAAAAAAAAAAAAAAAATGACCACAACAACAACAACAAACAGATGGTGGTGGTGGTGGTGAAAGGGGGACCTTCACCACATAGCACTCTGTGCGCCAACCATTGCCACGAATGATAAGGTCATCGCTTCTGATTCGAAAAAAAAAAGGGGGAGGGGGGCGTACGCCACTTTGTGTCAATTTGGATATATGAAAGCACATAATAATGGAACAAAATATGTAATAACAAAGACATTACACGTGAATGGCGGAGTCTAAAATCCTTAGTACATAGCAGAATAAAAAAAAAGGAGAAAAAAAAAAAAGACGAGAACGGGTTACGAACCGAGAGATGCAAAAATGTTCCAAAAGCCGGGAGAAGTCACGTCGGAATAAAGAAATGCGCCGACTTAACGCAACAACTAACGATTGTTTAATCAGACGTCTCATCTGTCATACAACGGGCATCATCACTGCCAAACTGAATGCGAGAGTCGTGGAGTCTTGGCACATAGTCTCACAGTTAGTCACATAGTCTTAGGCACAACACTCCTGGGGTCTTTGCCCTCGACCTGTAGCAAAAACCGTGGCCCCCTTCACGAACTAGGTCTCCGTGCACGAATTCATTCATCGAATTCGTTCAGCTATACGAAGCTTGATTCTAAACCCAGCACAGCGTTCAATCGGAAATTTGAGCCATAAATTGTTCCGCACGGCTGGTGGCATATGGCGCACATCTTCAGCTTGGGTAACAGCGTTATGTATCTACGGTATCTCCTTGCAGCTACCTCGATACAGAGTGCCTTCGAGTTTATGGGAGGCGGAATCACTTGAAGAGGTGCATAAGGAGGTACCAGGCGTTAGCAACGGACAGAGCTAACGTAAAGTCAGGTATCGTAAGTAGAATATGCAGATGTTGACTGCTACCAAATCACTTAAGTGTGAAAGTAAATGTGTATGTATGTACGTATGTATGTGAGAGAGGGGGGTGAGAAATTTCACTATATAGGGCCAGATCCAGGTGCAATGCGGAGACCACGTTGATATGAACCGCAGCAAAGCAAGGTTGTTTTCTGGGTGACAATGTCCAACCGATAATGATTTTTGCATGTTTTTTTTTGTGTTCTTGTTGTTGCGCTGTATAGTAGAGGACTGTAGCTGTTACAGCAGTAGAGCTGAAGTAGTTATAGTACACTCTTGAAAAAGAGGGTGGGGGTGGGGGTGATGGCAGGATGGGCTCGCCGTTGTTCGACACAGAAGTGGGCATCGTCACGACTATAGCAAAAAGAAGAAAAAAAGAAAGAAAGAAGGATGGACGGATGGAGGATAGAGGATGAAGGGTGAAGATACGTGGAGGGTGCATGAGTTCGCCGGGTAAAGCAAAGTATTAGATGGGTCGTTGGGTCTCTTGAAAATGAGTTTCACCACATAGCACGCTCCTAGCCGACCATCATCCCGAATGACAACGTCCTCGCCCCTGCATTATGCACGTGCATAATGATACAAAATAGGCCCCGCCTCCCGTTTTCAACAAATCCGGGGCGAGAACGTTGTCATTCGGGACGACGGTTGGCTAGGAGCGTGCTATGTGGTGACACTCACCCCCCCCCCCTCATTTTTAAGAGTGCACACTGTAGACTTTCTTTTTAACACTGTTAAATGTACCCGAGGAATGAATTTTTAAACGGGCACTAAACTGCAAACTCGACCGAAGTAAACTTTCTAAAGGCTGCGGACCCTCAACCATACGTGCCATAAGCCAAGCGTACATTAAGGACGACTTCATGCTGAGCGGGTACAACATATTTACACCTCGATGCCAAGGCGTATCAAGGTCTGTTCTTTGTGTACGGAATGACCTAACGGTGCCCAGTTACAGGGGCCGCAGAATACTTCCGTTGACCATGTGAGATGCATGGCTCGACTGGGCAACATTGTACTTACGGTTTTAAGTTTGTATCTCCAGCCTTCTATTACCCTGTCGCAGCAGAGTATAAGGGATATATTTCTTGGCCTACCATCGCCGTTCCTAGTAGTGGGGGACACCAGTGCCCACCATCCACGGTGGGGAAGTGTGCCCACAGACAGGGGGGAGGGATAAGATGCATTGACGTCATCGACGAAATGGACCTGTGCCTGCTCAATGATGGTTTGCCAACACTCCTGCGTCGAGATTTTTCAACTGACGTCCTGGACGTGTCCATCTGCTCGAAAGATCTTTCCAGGAGTCTCTCGTGGTCGACTGATGTCGATGGGAAAGGAAGTGATCATTTGCCCATCTATATTTCATGTGACAGGTATACCGGCCAACCCAGTACCAAATTTGTTAGGCTAGTTAACTGGAAGGACGTTCGTACGTCTTGTAGAGAATTGGCGCAGCCGAACATGTCAGCAGAGCAGCTAACGGAAACTCTGGCTGGTTCTCTTCGATGCTGTTCACGAACCGTAAAGGTCGCGACAGGACATATGGGAACAAATCCTCGTGTGGAACAAGTACGAGCGAAAAGGCGAAGAGCTGAACGAAAGGCTCGACGATCAGGGCTGTTCCAAAACATCATATAAGCCCGACATGCAACCAGGGTATAGTACAGAAAGAACTAAAGGATGCTGACAGAGGGCGCTGGCGTCAGTTCTGCGCAGCGCTATCGCCTTTTACTCGCGCTGCTAGAGTATGGAGCGTGGCCTGGAGTCTGGGAGAGACCCTCCCGCCCAAAAATCCTTTGGGCTGTGCTAGCGCTGTCTCTAATGCGGTCCGAGAATTCTGTTGCACGCGACTTCTGCAAGATTATATTCGTAAATTCACAAGCTGCAAACACTGAAGTATTCCGCGCATACACTTCCGAGATCCAGGAGGCGATCTCACGAAGAGACCCGGTGGTGAACGGAGAGATGGATATGAGCTTCTCATTGGGTGAATTCACAGCCGCGGTGCACCTGTCACGTGTCCAATCGTCGCCAGGTGCAGATGGAATCACCAATCGAGTCATCCGAAACCTTAGCGACGACGGTGTTTCCTGTCTAATCCACCTCTGCAATACATCATGGAGAAACGGCAAAGTGCCGCAGTGTTCGAAAGATGCCTTAGTAGTCCCATTATTAAAGCCTGGAAAGCATTCATCTGACTTCTCATCCTTTCGTTCAGTTAGAATGACAAGACGCCTTAGTAAAGTCTAGGAGCGAATGGCCTTGTATAAACTGGAGTGGTGACTTGACGGTGATCGTACCTTCCCCGAAGAGATGGCAGGCTTCCGTCGGCATCGTAGCTCCATAAATTATGTTCTCGGTCTCGTCACCACCGTCGAGCAAGCAAAAACCCAGAAGAAAATAGTCATGGCAGTATTCCTGAACGTGAAGCGAGCCTACGACACCGTCACTCATGCTCCGTTCTGCATCTATTGTTGCAAGCAGGTGTTCCCGGCAGAATTTTCTTGTGGCTGACTGATTTTTTGCGACACACAACACTTTCTGTAGGCACGCAAGAAGGCGTCACGTCGAAAGTTGTCTTGATTCATGGCGTACCACAGGACAGCGTTTTAAGTCCTGTCCTTTTTAACCTTGCAATGGCAGACCTAAAGTCAATATATCTATCTATGCCGATGACGTCTGCATTTGGACTGTTGGAAAATCGAGACCAGGAATCCCGCGTTGTCTTCAGCATTCGCTGGATAACATTTTGCGGTACCTGACAGAGGCAGGCATGGACATATCAACTGAGAAAACAGCAGCCTTGGCTTTTACTCGGAAGCATATAAATCGGTATCAGCTCTTCCTTGGAAATACGTCTCCTAGGCAAGTAACACATAATAGATTCTTGGGTGTCATTCTAGACTCCATCTTGTCCTGGAAGAAACATATCGATCACCTGGGCACAAAGGCACGCCGGTGGATTTCTGTCATTCGTCACTTTACTGTGCCCAAGCGGGGAATAAACGAGAAGTCCCTTCTGACCATCAACAAAGCTCTAGTCCGAGGGACTCTGCTATATAGCCTACATGTCTTGCACGGAATTTCACAGACGCAAGAACAACGACTGCGGTGTATTCTAGCACGGAGCTTATGGGTATGTCTCGCAGTCCCGAGAGCTGCGGAAACTCGGATGGTGATAGCAGGAGCCCCCCACCTTCGCCACTACTTGCGCCTCAGAGCTCACAACCGCTGCCATCCACTAAATAGCAAAAGTTTGTCACCGGAAGCAAAGTAATGCGTACAAATATTTCATGGCAGTGAAACCTAAGGTTCCCCCGTTTTCTGCAAAATCAGCGGTGCCCTCGATGCCTCCGTGGTCGCTTCCATTACCATCGATCTCACTGTCAATTCCTGGTCTTAACGTCAAAAGAAACCAAGTACCTACATCAATTCTCAAACAGCCAGCAGCGGATATGATGCATAGTCGGCATACTGACCACACTGCAATTGTCACTGACGGATTCACCAGCCACGAATGTTCATCGTCTGCGTTTGTTATCCCAAAGGACGACGTGTCGCATGGATACCCTCTCTCATACCGCATATCAGCAACGTCGGCTGAGCTATATGCTATCCTATTGTTTCTGCACAAGGCATCGTGTGACGCTCCGCGGACCTGCGTCGTTTACTCGGATTCAAATGCTGCTCTTCAATTTACAGCCAACAAGGGGATTTGTGGATAGCTCGCCCCAGTGGTCACTGATATCCTCCATCAAGTTCAGCATCTAAGCGATTACGGTCATCATATATCGCTGCAGTGGGTCCCGGGTCACTGTGGTTTGAGGAGAAACGAAGAGGCCGACAGAGCAGCAACTGCTGTCCAACAGTCTCAGGCGGCTGTACGGATAGTGTCTTCGAGAGGAGACAGGAGATCACTTCTGACTGGACTCATCCAGCCACTAGATCGCCGTCAATGGAGTCGAGACATCACTGACAGGTCTCTCATATATTCGGCGGATCCAAATTTGTCTTTCTCAATTCCAGACCGTTTACCACGCAATTTTACGTCCCTCCTTCAAAGGCTTCGTCTCAATGTAGCCTTCACTCCCCCATGTCAAGTACCGGATCTGATACAGTGCCATATAGCCTGTGCTCCAAATGCGGCGTCGTAGCGAATATTGAGCACGTCCTAACAGAATGTGAGCTCTACGAAACGAAGAGACGGCCACTCTGTGCTCAGTTGAGTACTGTCACGACTGTGTCGCTACCGTCGGCCCCGGACTACTGCTAATCAGCACCGTCATCGTCGGGCACGGGCAAACGTCATCGGGCTCGTGCACGGAAGCCAACAAAACTGGGGAGCACGAGAGCTTACGTGCAACATCACGGTATACCATTATTATTATTAGCTTATGGTCCTTGGCTGTTCTGGACCCTTCATGTCTGCCAGAGTTTACGCCTTTGAGTAAAATCAAGATTATGGACCTCTCTGTGTAGTAAATTTGGGAGAAGGAATGCATCAGTACTACTAGCAGACAAACATTCAATCTAGCTGCAATTCTTGGCCCATGTCAGAGCAACGTCTGATGTTCTTGGAGTTCCTCTTGTCTACCGGTTTGCTCCAGACGCTGTAGAGTTATACTCTGCTGAAGAAGTGCAGTCTCTTGCACGAAAGTTCTTGTTCGAATAAATATTAGTTGCTCCTAACCGTTTTTCATGTTACGTCTGCTGACCTAGTTATAGAATATAGAATATAGTCTATAGAACCATGTAGAACAATACTACAGCTATAGACTATCCATACATATACTATACAACTATACATATACAGCTATACAACTATAAAACTATAGAACTACATGTGTACGCCCGGCACTTTCCACGAATCAGAAATGATAAGGGTATCACTATGTGCAATGGTTGGCCTCCACCGTGCTATATGGTGAAGTTCTGTTTAAACAGGCTGGCCTCAAACTCCTTTTACGGAAGATGGACTTTGATGTGTTAGCGATACAAGAGAGCCTTACCCAACCATCATTCAAGATCCCGCCGTTTGTCTCCTACAGCGCCAAAGGCCACCATGCGGACGGTCTCCCGCGGGCATCGCTATTTGTCAAACGGTCCATTGCCCAGGCTGAAATTGACCTATCCCACCTTTGCTCTTCAACTGAAGAATATGTAGGGTGTCTACTGAGGGCCGGCTCCAAGTCAGTCACAGTCATATCTGTCTACCAGTGGGGTCATGCTCCGCCCAACGTCGAGTCTCTCAAGGCTCTGCGGCTCGTTTGTCCAGGTCCCCTAATTGTGTGCGGAGATTTCAATGCGAGCCACAGTCTCTGGGGTGGTCGACGAAACTGCAGACGTGGTAATTCCATTGTCAATTACCTCTCCTCCAGCGACCTCGTGGTGCTCAACACCGGCTCTCCTACATATATGCGTTCGCCGCGCTACCTAAATGCCATCGATTTGACTCTGGTCTCTCCTGACGTCACCCTAAAGTGGGAAGCCGAGCCTGACACATGGGGTTCAGATCATTTCCCCATCCTGCTTTCGCCTCCGAGTCGCAGCAACGGCCCCAGGAAAACGAAGACTATTACCAACTGGGTGAAGTTCAGGGAGGGACTGGTCGGCTCCACGGTAGATACCTTGCTCGACTCTGTAAAGGCGTCATTGGCTAATAGCTCAAAAGCAGTATCCTACCTGGCCAGTATGCCTGCCCCTGACCTCCGATACCTCAACCTCCGTGCTGCGCGACGACGAGCACAGCGACGAGCTCTGAGAACCGGCCTCCAGGGCGATTGGGTCGCTTACAAGCGTGTCTGTGCTGCCCATAGAAGGTATACCTTGAAATTAAGGCGGACCCAATGGAGACAGTTCAGCGAGTCCCTCAATGCCCACACTCCAACAACGAAGGTTTGGCATACCCTGCGAGCGATCGAAAGCCTTCCCGAGCCTGTCGACCCGCTTGTCACCTTATCGGTAGCCTCAAACAGGGAGCCCAAGAACATAGCCGAAGACTATGCCAGCGAGCTAGCTCGCGTCGCAAGCTGCAGTGCCCAACGCCTTTTTCCTAGCCACACAGGATCAAATGGCTCCCCGGCGGACGACGACCTCATGATGTCCGAGCTGAAGTACGCCATCCAAGGCTTAAAGCGGCGCAGTGCAGCTGGCCCGGACGGGATCCCTAACCAGGCCCTCAAGAACCTAGGCGACGACCAACTCGACGCTCTGCTCCAACTATACAACAACGTCTGGACCTCTGGATGCATCCCATCTGATTGGAAACATGCTCGAGTAATACCCGTCCTAAAGCCGGGGAGGCCACCGAGCCAACTGTCCTCCTACCGTCCCATTGCCCTAACCTCGTGCGTTGGCAAATTATTGGAGCGTATAATTCACAAAAGGCTGGCTTGGGTCTTGGAGCGAGGCGGTTGCTTCCCAGATCACATTACGGCATTCCGGAAGGGCTGGAGCGCGTCTGACGCAATCGCTGAAGTGGCTACTAGCCTGAAGCAAGCGAGAGAGTCCAATGAGTTTGCTCTCGCTTTCTTCATCGACGTGAAGAAGGCATACGACTCGGTAACGCACTCGGCATGTTTCGCTGCGCTCGAAGCAGCTCGAGTCACTGGCCGCCTTCTAGGATACCTATGTGACTTTCTGTCCAACAGAACGTTTGACGTCTCCGTCCGCGGGTGTATCAGCTCTGTGAAGAAGTTTGAGCGAGGAGTCCCACAAGGCAGTGTTCTATCACCTATACTATTCAACCTAATCATGGCAGGGATTCACCGAGGAATTCGCCCTACACCGTATGCCCTTCATCTCACCATCTACGCGGACGACATCTGCCTCCGCATTGTGGGAACGGACAAGGAGAAAGTTCGTGACACAGCTGATATTGCCTTGAACGGGCTCAATGCAGCGCTGCTTGCGAGAGGGCTGGAAGCATCACCAGAGAAGTCAAAATGCATGGTCTGCATTCCCCGTGGAAAGTACGTGGGCAAAGACTTCCCAAGCCTCAGCATTAACAACACTCCCATCCCAAGATGCGCGTCATGTAAATATCTTGGTGTCACCATCGATAGCACATTACGCTGGTCTAAGCAAGTAAACGAGACTATTTGCAAGGGGAAGAAAACGCTCAATTTGCTACGCAGAATCAGCGGTAAGTCATGGGGCTGCAATGCGCGGTCATTGCTCACCCTTCACAAAGCCCTGATCTTGTCACGCATTCTCTACGTGGCGCCATACGTAGACCTCGCGCCTACACAATGGCAGGCCCTTGAGCGCCTTCATCGCGCTGGCATAAGAACTGCGCTTGGTCTCCCAACGTTCTCTAGCGTCACCCAAACGTACCTGGAAGCTAAGGAAAAGCCTGTTAGTGTCCACTCTGAGCTCAAAGGCCTCCAGTTTCTGGATGATGCATCAACATCCATTAGCAAGCATTCCCTCTTCACCGACCTCGAACAGAGGACACACACATCCCTAGGACGCCTGGCTAGTGCCACCAGCTCTCTAGCCAACAGGGGCGCTCTTCCTCGGCTCCCAGCTAGTCCACCTACGCCGCCGTGGCGGGAGTTCGTGCCCGCAACAACGCTTCACATCCCGGGTCTACGGAAGAAGAGCGAGTCCAGCCCCCTAGTGGCCAGGATGGCGGCTGAGAACCTGATCAGCGACGTTTATCACACACATACTCTGGTGTTCACAGATGGCTCCATTGACCACCGTTCCAAAAGTGCTACCAGTGCGTACTACATCCCGTCAATAAACAAGGCCTGGCAAGGGAAATCAGTTCGCTACCCAATCTCATCTACGACGGCCGAACTCCTGGCCTTGCTACACGCAGCTGCTGCGGTTCAAGTCACCGGAATACCTAAGGCCGTCTTGCTTACGGACTCCAAAAGTGCCCTCAACAACGTGATAAACCCCATGTGTGGTAGCATTCTGGCCCGATGTATAAGGAGATCGTGTGCCCAGCATAGGCTAACCGGAGGTGAGCTTACGCTCCAATGGATCCCATCTCATGTCGGCATCAGAGGCAACGAACGAGCGGACCAGCTAGCTTCCTCAGCACACAACAGCTGCAACCCATCCTTAGCAGTCCCGGCCGACACTGACAGGCTCTTGGTCGTCAAACAGCTAGTTGAGGTGCGTCACCCTGGCATACAGGACATCCTGCAGAATCACCGACCCTCTCTTCCCACGAAAGATCTTCCCCGTGGTATGCAGACAATGCTCCATCGATTACGCACAGGATCTGCGTTCACGAACTCTCAACTGTGCAAGATCGGCTCCAGGGAGGATTCCAGTTGCGGACACTGTAATCATCCGGAGACAATTGCGCATATCCTGACAGAATGCCGTGCATACCATGCCATGCGGGAAACCCATCTTCCCCACGCCAGGCCAGGTATACTGACGGACGTCCTCTTCCCCGAAGGTTCTTGTGCGGAACGACTTTCAAAAACTCGCGGCCTCGTGCGCTTTCTCCAAGCAACGGGCCTAGCGGAGAGACCACTCTAGTGCACCTCTCACCTACTGTGTGCTTCCGTCCCATCAGCACCGGTCATCCTGCTTCTACATCACTTTGAAGTCCTCAACTCCCCTTTCTCCCACCTTCTTTTCCTTTTTTTGGCTATAGTCGTGACGATGCCCACTTGAGTGCGGCCAACAACGGCAAGCTACCTCGACACCCCCCCCCCCCTCTGTTTTAAGATCCCCCCAGTGCAAAATTTTCTTCTAGCTGAACTCGAAACGTATTGACGCCGAAGCAACGACGACGTGACGATCAGTATGATTCCCAATAATTTCCAACCTTTCGTGCAAGATAAGAGGAGCGACTAAAATGCAAACAAAATCAGTAGTATACTCGCCCGTACACAACACTTCGTAATCCATGCTGTGAACCTGTGACCACCAACTACTCTAACTGCACATTCATCTACTGACTCATCACTGTCACGTGCTCATCTTTAGTAACATTTATATCGTATCCATGGCTCATACTATAGTGCACAAATCAAACGGAGTCGCAACAAAAATCTATTGCCGTTAACCGAAACGCATCAAGAATAATAGTTACGAAGAGCCTAACACGCGGTGTTAGTTAATCAACGGAATCCTATTAATTAGACTCAGCGTAGTTTCACGTACATCGGTCTCAGCACTCATAATCTGTTGCGCGGTAGTCTGGCAACGTTGTACTCCCATTATCTGTACTTGTGCTCTTTTTCTTTCCCTTACGTGGATTACTTCGCATTTAATGATTCGCCTGTGCGCCACTCCCTCAATGTAAACGCATGAAGGAGGATTATACTATAACCGAAAGCCTAATAAGGTCTAAATAGAGATAAAGGACCACGTTAACGTAACCAGATACGGTCAATTTATTCATCGTTAACGAAAAGCGAAATATCGCTGGGCTCCGTTACATACATAGGTAACGGCACACCGGTAAATATAATCAATTTGGTTGTCAAGTCATATGCGGCCGGTTGAACCAACGAGAGAGGCGAGATAATCGCATTCAGCCTTGTATTGCGAGGAACGTGATTGATTACCCTTCCCTTTTCCTCCTCCTCTTCCGTCTGGGGTGCTCTACCTTGGGTGCTCTACCTTAACTTATATGCTGCCTTGTCTGGGGAGGGGGGAGGGGGGGGGGGGCGTCTCGCCGGTATAACCTAGTAGTCGGGATTGACACCTAATCGGAGAGACATACAGGGTGTTTCACGAAAATCCCCCGGCTGAATAATTCGTGAACAGGTGGCGCTATCAAAGAAATTTCTTTTTGGTAAGGATCCTTGGGACATCGGCCATGAACTGAGTAGTGAGCGGCTGATTTGCATACGCTCGCTAATTAGATAAGCATCTTAACTTTTAACTTTTACTTCGCACACTTATGGAACCTCCGTTTTACGCATTGGGACCTTCAGCGAAAACTATTGCAAGACAAAAAAAAAAAAAAAAAAAACAGCATCGACACTTAGTGATTTTTTCGAGTAATTAATCGGTTTCGGTTTACACATTTCTTGCGCGAAGCAGCGCATCAATGCGCTCTTTGCATCAGCTATCCGCCTGTCAATTTCGTGTTCATCAGCCTGGTTGACACATGGAGTTGACGGAAGATTAGATATGTGAAGATAAGATATGTGGTGAACCCCATTTTAAGACTGTACACTCTTAAAAATGAACTTCACCGCATAGCCAACCATCATTGCGAATGATATCGTCATCTGCCCTAATTCGCTGAAAACGGGAGGCGTACGCCTCCCGTTTTCAACAAATCAAGGGAGATAACAATATCATTCGAGATTATAGTTGGCTAGGAGCGTGCTATGCGGTGAAGTTCATTTTTAAGAGTGTAGAGAAGGAGCGAGAACACCAAAGCGTCTCCTGCGGTCCTGCGGCTGTTCCTTATCTTCCGTCACCCCCGTGTGTCAAGCAGGCGGATAAACACGAAATTTGACAACCGGGTAGCTGATCCAAAGAGCGCATTCATGCGCTGCTCCGCGCAAGAAATATGTAAACCGAAACCGATTAATTATTTGAAAAAAAAAATCACTAAGTGTTTTTTATTGCAATATTTTTCGCTGAAGGTCCCGATGAGTGAAACAGTGGTTCCATAAGTGTGCGAAGTAACAGTTAAAAGTTAAGATATTTATCTAATTTAATGAGAGTATGCAAATGAGCCGCTCACAACTCAGTTCATGGTCGATGTCCCAAGGATCTTTACCGAAAAGAAATTTCTTCGATAGCGCCACTTGCTCACGAATTATTCAGCCGGGGGATTTTCGTGAAACACCCTGTATATGCCGCAGATAATTTTGATTGCACGCCTCAGAGTTCTAGATACATCGATGTTGCCTGTCAGGCTGCACGCTTGGCTAATCGGACCGCTTTTATCGCAGAACATGCTTCTGGGGTCCCACTACACGGGTACCCAGTGTTGTACAAAGGAATTTACCCCTTTCCCAAACCCCTGTCTGTGGGTAGCGCGCACACCATGTATTACACATATCCAGAATCAGGCAAAAATCGCAAAGAATCTATACTCTTAAAATTGAACTTCACCGCATAGCACGCTCCTACCCAACCATCATTTGCAATGATATCGTTATCTGCCCCGATTTGTTGAAAACGGGAGGCGTACGACTTCTTTGTGACAATTATGAACAGCATAAGTGTCACAAAAAAAAAAAGGCATACGCCTCCCGTTCTCAACAAATAAGGGCAGATAACGATATCATTCGAGTCGATGCTTGGCAAGAACGCGTGCTATGCGGTGAAGTTCATTTTTAAGAGTTTATCTCTACCAAGTGTCCAATGCGTCGCACCTGGTAGAAGACAGACTCCGTCCGAAAGCTTATTCTTTAGTAAAATAAATTATTTAAACGTTTCAATATCTTTAAATACCTAACATATCCAGAAAGACGCCCATTTGAGAAACCCCGTAGCGTCATTCCCTTAGAGTTTCTTCCTCTTTTTCTCCCGACAACCGCAAGTCATAGGACACGACCTGCGGGTATCGGGTGTGTGTGTGCGTGGGAGGCGTAGCGCGCGCTGTAAAGAGGGGCATACGCCGTTTTTGTGTCAATTATCGTACATCCATATTCACCCAAAAAGGCCAATTAGAGATAACCATACACTCTTAAAAATGAACTTCACCGCATAGCATGCCCCTAGCCAACCACAATAGCGACTGATATCGTTATCTGCCCTAATTTGTTGAAAACGGGAGGCGTACGCCTTTTTTGTGACAATTATGAACCGCATAAGTATCACAGAAAAGGCGTACGCCCCCTGTTTTCAGCAAATCAGGGATGATAACGAGATCATTTGAGATGATGGTTGGCTAGGGGCATGCTATGCGGTGAAGTTCATTTTTAAGAGTGTACGACCCCCTCTCTCTTCGAATCAGAACAGCTAGCCATGTCATTTGTGGCAATGATTAGCGCACAGCGTGCTATGCCGTGAAGTGATCAGTTTAGAGTGTATTCGACATCTTATACGTATAAGCCACTACGCATGACACCAAGTGTATGCTGACCCACCTCCTGCCATGCTCGGTCCTTGCTTCTGCACCATGTTTTCTTACTGACAACAGATTGTTCCATTATTGTGATCGTGAACCTGATTTCTGGAATTCCTCCTGTCTACAGCATGTTGTGTTCTTTGTGCTTTGCTTTCCCGCGCCAATTACGAAAACAAGAGTAGCCGACCCTATGCATGAGCGCCACTCCCCATCTTATTTATTTCCTCCATCAAACCAAACTAGCGCCCTGAAGGTATTCTATGAAGAGATTCTTCTCGAAGAATCAAGTCAATATAACAATGAACGCTGTAAAAATATATTAGGAGAACCGCGTTCCAATTGGCTGAGTCAGCATCGTGTTCTTTCGTTCTGTAATTTGTAGACCAGGCATTCAAACAGTTTAAGTGGCAGATAGTCCAGTAAAGTTTGTCCTTGTGCTATACCGTTCAGTATTCGCATGCCAAGTTGATGAGGTCTTATTAGATGAAACGCAGGGTCATGGCTTTCTTCGGTTCTACTTCTTCTTTTTTTTCTTTTTTTTTTTTGCGTACGCAAAGGACACGCATTTCTTGCTTAGTCGTCTGTGCTTCTTCTTTCGACGTTCTTTCCTTAAGTAGATAGAGTCTAGGCTCGCAGGTATATGGTTGTGTGGCATCAGCAGAAAAGCCTCGAAGGGCGACAGAGAAGTCCTGATGGCTACGCCTTGGGAGATGAGTTTGCTGACGCTAACTACCGACAGTGATGATATAGCAACGTCACAACTAATGTTACCCATTCCAAGACAAATAACGTACTATATGTCCCCTAAAACGAGGGAACGACGGCAACGAAGCCGCTCTATTATATAGGATGGAGCAGTTACACCTTTTAGGCGGTAATAGTTGTCGCGTATCCTGTGCCTAAAAGGTTCCAAAGTTCTACCTCCTACACTCTTAGAAATGATGGTGGTGGTGGTGGTGATGGCGGTAGGGCTTGCCGTTGTCGGCCTCACGTATGCGGGCAACGTCACGACTGACGCCCTGGGGGAATGTGCGTCCTGGGCCGACTTCTAAGGGAACTGTGCCGACATATGTCTGAAAGCGTCTGAGGAAAACGGGGGCCGTACGCCTTTTTTGTGACAATTATGAACAGCATAAGTGTCACAAAAAGGCGTACGCCTCCCGTTTTGAACAAATCGGGGCAGATAACGATATCATTCGAGACGACGGCTGGCTAGCAGCGTGCTATGCGGTGAAGTTCATTTTTAAGAGTGTACCTACGAATGATAGGGTTACCGCTTCTGATTCGTTGAGCGATGGGGGCATACGCCTTTTTGTAGGAATTTGGATATATATGTTAATTGCTTTTAGCACTTTTTACACCCTTTATGAGACGCTATGTTGACCTACACTCTTAAATATGAACTTCACCACATAGCACGCTCTTAGCGAACCATCACCCCGAATGACAACGTTCTCGCCTCTGATTTGTTGAAAACGGGAGGAGGAGCCTATTTTGTGCCATTATGCACGGCACAAAATAGGCTCCTCCTCCCGTTTTCAACAAATCAGGGGCAAGAACGTTGTCATTCGGGATGATGATTGGCTAGGAGCGTGCAATGTGGTGAAGTTCATTTTTAAGAGTGTAGGTGGCAACTATTGAAGTTACCACCTTTGGCGCACCCTTTTTTCTTAGAGTACAGAGCGTTTCTTTTCTCTGCCGGAGCGATCATGCTGCGAGCAGGGAGAGCTAGTATTGAGGCGCCCTTACTCTATCAGTCTGGTTTCGTTTTGCTCTGCATAATTTTAGATGTTGCTCGTCTGTTCTTGAACTAGTTATAACGCTCATTACATTGGGAAGCTCCTTTGCCCCGGGAATCGACGACTACTACGACTTCTGACACCGACGACGGCCGGGGTTTTAAAGGCTGCCCACTGCTGAAATTCACCGGTCAAGCGTCCCTGTAAAAAATGAAGCATCGCATGATCCTGTCCCTGCCTGTCACTTTAGAAACGACTGCAGTAATCCAAGCCGGCGATCCGCGTCCATTAGTTAATGGACGCGGATCGCGCGGATTAGCGCATTAGTTCCGCGAAGTTAGTTACGCACAAGAATAACCGACCTACAGGAATACGGGTAATGTTCAAGCCTACCAGCCCTGTTTCGCTCGTTATGGCAGGTAAACACAAACAAAATAGCTAGCGATAATTGTGAAACAAAGTCGAGAGAATTTCCTGTCCCACCGCGTTACCAAAGATGGTGCATGGTGATTAGTGTATCCGCTGAGGGTTCAGCGGCCTTTCGAGCGTGTACAGTCTTTGCTGGCATCGAAGTGAAGGCGCCTCTTATCTTAGAACGATGGGGCGGATTAATAATGTCTTAAGTGGCCGTGTATGCAAGAACAACTCCTCAAATACCTCCAGCCGTGAGGAGTCACCCACGCCAGATCCCTGTATAATTTATATCATTTTCTACGGATGTCTGTTAAGTACAGATGCCCGCATGCTTCAAACGGTTGTTTGTGCATTTAGAATTCAGATGAAGTTGCAAAGAACATTCTTCGGAGAGGACATCCTTACAGTACACATCTGCACGCATTTGAAGCACACGAGTTAACAGCACAGGTCAGTCGAGCGGCGCCGTGAAATAACTTGTCCTTACCCATACCAGTAGGGGAGCAACTCCGATTCACGATTTTCCCGATTCTAGATGGCGCCACGGTCGCCGTCCTTATCACGCCGTTCGCCTCCAACTCCGAAATAATCCCCATTGTGCATGGTTGACGTCGCGAGTTTAAGGCGACCCGCACCCTCTGCGCTGTTTGTCGAGAGGAAAAGTGTTGGACTTTGACACGAAAGGTCCACAGTTTGACTCGAGACATTCACGTCTTTTTGTTATTTTTATCAGTACTTTGTTATTTGGCCTTTGTTATTTTTATTTTGTTGTTATAGACAATTATTTTTTCCACGTCGCCGTAAAATACATACGACATGTATGAGAAATCTATTAGCATAATTCTCTTCATCTCGTCTTCCTCTTTATGATGAAACCACCCGCGTCAAAATCTGCGCGGTGGTTACCGAAAAAAAAGCATAAGAACTGTTCCATAGGAAATACATTGGGACGGAGAGCTGGTATGCCCTCTTAAGTAAGCGTGGAGCGTCACCGCCTATAGCTTCACTCAGACAAACAAGCACTGTACCTAGTGTTGACTTCCGAAGTCGTTCAAAGGTGGACTTGCAACATTTGGCATCTTATCGGGCCGAATTGTCTACCGGACTGTGGTTTTCGACGTACGGGTCACCAAATGTATAGAGGAGATGTTGTTCCTCTACATGAATCTCGATTGATGATGTTGGAATGTCCCTGAGGGCCGGGTGTGCTGGGGAGCTTCTCAACCAGTGGCTTCACTCCAAGAGCCCGGTCGTCAACCTGCCGTTATCCCCATAACGCCCGTTAAATACATCGCTTCGCCCGTCATTCGCCCCGAGCTCTTATGTCTACTAAAACGGTTCTGGAGCGCGCGAACTTGAAATATAACGATAACTCTTGCTATGTCACGGTTCAAGATTGGGGCCCACACTCTTAAAAATGAACTTCACCACATAGCACGCTCCTAGCCAACCATCACCCCGAATGACAACGTTCTCGCCCTAGATTTGTTGAAAACGGGAGGAGGAGCCTATTTTGTGCCATTATGCACGGCACAAAATAGGCTCCTCCTCCCGTTTTCAACAAATCACGGGCGAGAACGTTGTCATTCGGGGTGATGGTTGGCTAGGAGCGTGCTATGTGGTGAAACTCATTTTTAAGAGTGCAGGACTTTGCCGATAGAACTGATTGACTTGTGCCTCGGCGCATCGTCGTCATCCACGGGCGGCTACATGCATAATCGCTCTACGACACTTCATAGACATCACCTGCGATCTAATCGCCAGCAGGCCCAACTCGCCGAGATGATGTAAAAATCCCCGCTGACAGGGGGCTTCCCGGGTGTCCTACGTAGTCCATTCGAACAAATGTTCCACGGGATGTTGCAGAGTATGTCACCCTTCCCTTTCCTTGATGCATCACGGTGCTAACCAGGAATTCAAATGCGGCCGAGTCCACAGTAATCCCCCATAATCCTCCAGAATGCGTGATTACTGAAACACTCCACTGACTGTAACGATCGGCGATGCACCTGAAGTTAAACGCTGCGTCCGCCCGTTATGTCGTAACTTTGTGCCTTGTAACGCCTTTCAAAATCGTAAATAAACGACACACGTCTCAGGCGAATTTATTGCAGAGAGTTCTAGAGTGAGATCGACGGGGTGGACTGATATTGCGCCGAATAATACGACCGCTCTATACTTGAACTAACTTCGAGCTTGGCGCAGACTCTTGTGTGCTGATGTATAGATCGCGAAATATGTCTTGCGCGAAAGGAAAAAAGATGTGTCCCACGTGCAATAATCCTATCTGAAGTCGATGACAGTGATGGATGCATTTAGCGGTTGCAGCTCCAGAAGGCCTGGTCCGCGTAGCTGCGATTCATATTAAATGATGTCAAACGCTTCTTTGGGCACCAGACGCCTCCGTGATCTGTTAAGGAGATATTTTTAACACCCTCACGCCCTAAATAAACTATACGCTCCCAGTAGATTTTCTAACATGAATATATTGGCACTAGACGACCGCGACAGGCGTCGTACCTCTCTGTGGTTTTCCAACACTCCTCCCAAGATGAACCATGATGGCTGCACACTGTTAAAACAGAGAGGAGTGGGGACAGGGGTGGATCCAGGACTTTTCTGAGAGGGGGGGGGGGTTCAGCCTTGGCCAGCATGGCAGACACACGATCTAAGTCCATTAAACACTGTGTGAAGACAAAAATCGAGGAGGGAGTCAGGACATCTTGACCCCCTCCCCCCCAAAAAAAAAACAAAAAAAAAAAAAAAAACTGGGTCTGGATCGGTCCCTGGTGCGTGTTTAGTTTTCTTTCCTTTTCTGTTTTTTTTTTTTGTATTTTGAACCGCACTTCTTGACAGGCAGACCACGCTTCATGAAACGTCACTTCACACTGTAATACTGCAAACTAATTAAGAATGCGGAGTCTTTTCATTAAGGTTGACATCATAAACAGGAAACAAAAAGTTTTACGTATAGAAAACAGGACATAACGTTTTTTTTTGTTTTTTGTTTTCGTTCGCATCGCACACGCAGCACAAGTACACCAGCAACCTACTGGTGAAGCTGCGCGAGCTGTAGCCAAGCAACACATTCTAATGTAATATAAAAAGCTATACGCAAACATGTCACCGACTGTGTCGAAACCGCACGTTAAAGATTACCCCTCAGCTACTAGTAAGCATAATTGCTGACTAACTCACATGGTGTTTTTGAAACATCCCTCTCGGCTTGTTGTGGATTCTTAAAAATGAACTTCACCGCATAGCACGCTCCTAGCCAACCATCATTTGCAATGATATCGTTATCTGCCCCGATTTGTTCAAAACGGGGGGCGTACGCCTTTTTTGTGACAATTATGAACAGCATAAGTGTCACAAAAAGGCGTACGCCTCCCGTTTTCAACAAATCAGGGCAGATAACGATATCATTCGAGATGATGGTTGACTAGGAGCTTGCTATGCGGTGAAGTTCATTTTTCAGAGTGTGAAATACCGCCTCCCAAAAGCGTCGAAAGGGGCTAGCTAATACGCAAGGGACATAACCACATCAACACAGAGCAAGGGTACGTTAGTGTAGCGACGTAGTTAGGTCCTTTGTTGTCTCATTATGTTATTGCTCTGTCTCAGGCACGGGTTGTGTGTAGCATGTCGTCTATAGAATGTCGCATGTCTATTGTATGGCATGTCCTATTTGTTTGGGATGCATTCCAAAAGCGCTGTTCGGTTTTTGATAAGATAATGACCGATGATAGTTTTTATATCATTCACTCCTCTCTGCTTTAATTCCTGCTATGTACTTGGTCCCTACACTGTTAAAACAGAACTTCACCACATAGCACGCTCATAGCCAACCATCATTCCGAATGATATCATTCTGTGTCATGATTTGTTCAAAACAGGGGGGAGGCGCCTATCTGGGACAAGATAATCTGTCCCAGATAGGCGCCTCCTCCCATTTTCAACAAATCAATACACAGAATGATATCATTCGGAATGATGGTTGGCAATCAGCGTGCTATGTGGTGAAGTTCTGTTTTAACAGTGTAAACCGTACACTCTTAGAAATGAACTTCACCGCATAGCAAGCTCCTAGCCAACCATCATCTCGAATGATATCGTTATCTGCCCCGATTTGTTGAAAACGGGGGGCGTACGCCTTTTGTGTGACAATTATGAACAGCATAAGTGTCACAGAAAAGGCGTACGCCTCCCATTTTGAACAAATCGGGGCAGATAACGATATCATTCGAGACGATGGTTGGCTAGCAGCGTGCTATGCGGTGAAGTTCATTTTTAAGAGTGTAACGCAACTGCACTTTCAGGATGGGTAAGACATGAACTGCAACATCTTGAAAAGCGCACGCGCTGCAAGTTTCGAGAGGCTGGAGGGATGCCACGGTTGTGGAGCGCAGCGTCGATCTGAAAACTCTCTTGATCTGATTTTTTTAACCCGATTATCGAGATAATTTTTCGGTGAATTCACCTGCAAGGTGCCTGAAGTTTCCACTTGGGCCCAACAATATCTGTTGATCTCAGAAACCAAAAACTCGAAGAAAAAGTGAAAGGATTCGAGGTGCAGTTTCAATGCAAGAATAACAACATGTCCACACTCTTAAAAATGAACTTCACCACATAGCACGCTCCTAGCCAACCATCACCCCGAATGACAACGTTCTCGCCCTAGATTTGTTGAAAACGGGAGGAGGAGCCTATTTTGTGCCGTGCATAATGGCACAAAATAGGCTCCTCCTCCCGTTTTCAACAAATCAGGGGCGAGAACGTTGTCATTCGGGATGATGGTTGGCTAGGAGCGTGCTATGTGGTGAAGTTCATTTTTAAGAGTGTACACTCTTAAAACTGAACTTCACCGCATAGCACGCTCTTAGCCAACCCTCATGTCGAATTATTACGTTATCTGCCATGATTTGTTGAAAACGGGAGGCGTACGCCATTTTTGTGACAATTATGAACAGCATAAGTGTCACAAAAAAGGCGTACGCCTCCCGTTTTCAACAAATCATGGCAGATAACGTAATCATTCGAGATGATGGTTGGATAGGAGCGTGCAATGCGGTGAAGTTCATTTTTAAGAATGTAACTTGACATGTTGTGCCCAAACCAACCAACCCAGAACTACGTTGCAACCCAAAAAAGACGTTATGCAATTTTTCGTTTTTTTTTTTTTTAAATAAGCGGTGTGCTCGAGTACCTCAAAATATGCGGGTACGAGTGGTCCGCGATTCGCCCGAGCGGCTTCACTCGCGTTCTGTATTTTGTGCTTAAAGAAGCTACAGAAACATGTGCCATGAATTCCACGTTGTATACTCCTGTCTGCCGAACCTTTAAGCCTGCTTCATTTCCTACATCATTTTCGATTTCACGGGAGAACCGGCATGCCCTGGCGGGGTGCCCTTCCATTTCCTTTGCGCTGGCAGTTTTGCGAACGACACCACGTCGGTATATTGCCCCTCTTTGCCGAACGCGTCTTCGTGGTAGACGAGACAATATAGATGGATTAATACCTCTGGGTGTGTCTTGGAAATAAATAGCTATAGGCAAACGAGCCTATACGCGAACTCCATCTACACTCTTAAAAATGAACTTCACCGCATAGCACGCTCCTAGCCAACCATAATCTCGAATGATATCGTTATCTGCCCTGATTTGTTGAAAACGGGAGGCGTACGCCTTTTTTGTGACACTTATGCTGTTCATAATTGTCACAAAAAAGGCGTACGCCTCCCGTTTGCAACAAATCAGTGTTGATAACGATAGCATTCGAGACTATGGTTGGCGAGGAGCGTGCTATGCGGTGAAGTTCATTTTTAAGAGTGTAGGGACAAACACAACACACAGAGCCTCCAAAGAGCCTGAGGGACAAAGTCAGCGAGTAGTTCACGTAATTTAAGTAATTCACTTTTTCGTGAATTACTCGTTGATGCTGGAAATACACATTGCAGCGTTGGAAAGACGGAACGCGTCGTCGCATCCGATTCGCACATGTAGACAACAACGGAAGTACAAATTACGGAGGGGAAACATCTACGGACACGACGCACGCCTAGGACCTGCAAAACTCAATGAAATGCAAAAAAAGAAAAAAAGAAGCCTACATTTTTAGGCTAAATGCTTTAAATGCAGTAGCGTTATGCAGTCGTGGGCGCGGTAATCTTTCTGCGAAACCCGTTTCGAAATGCTGCTAAATTTTTACCGGATGATTTTGAATGTTTCCTGGAGCTCAAGGCGCAGCAACGGAGAAGCACGATATAATGAACTGCACAGCCACATTGGCATACACAAGTCACAGGCGGCTCCAGGAAGCTGCGTGTAGCCCACGGGCACATCGGAACACCAACCCGACGAGACTGTTTGATCCTCGTGGCGACCACCATGGTCGGCAGCTCGTCCGAATAATGCTAAGTTCACACTATACGACGTCGAATGTCGCGAAAGCGGGCAATTCAATCACGGCTCTTACGCCTTTCTGGGCCCTTTCATTCACACTGTGCTTCGAACGCCGGGAATGTCGGCCACTATACCGTCTCCCGCATCAAAAACTGCTCCGTTTAATTCTTCGTTCTGTACTCAAAGTCCGCACGTGTAATACGAAAAATGTCGCTGCGATATATCAGAATAGCGGTTGTCAAACATACACGGTGTTGCACGAGAGAGTGACCCCTAATTATTCAAAAAAAAAAAATCTACGGGAGGTAAAAATGGGAAACCTTCTGCATGACATTGTGAAGGTGTTTTTTTTTTTTTTTTTTTCACCCAAACAGGCGGTGAGCATGAGTGTACCTCATTTATTGGGCTAATTATCTTAACTGAACTGAAAATTTTGCAAAGTAACGTTTATTGTTTATTTTTTGCGTTAGTTAGAAACTTTGTACCCCAATCGTTAATTTAAAGTTTCTTCAATTATTCCTCAATTATCTGACACCCGAAAACTTGCACTCTCTGCAAGCGCGCTTTCGGATTTCGCACTGCCGGGACTACACTCTTAAAAATGAACTTCACCGCATAGCACGCTCCTATAGCCAGCCATAATCTCGAATGATATCGTTATCTGCCCTGATTTGTTGAAAACGGTAGGCGTACGCATTTTTTGTGACAATTATGAACAGCATAAGTGTCACAGAAACGGCGTACGCCCCCCGTTTTCAACAAATCAGGGCAGATAACGATATCATTCGAGATTATGGCTGGCTCCACTCTTAAAAATGAACTTCACCTCATAGCACGCTCCTAGCCAACCATTATCTCGAATAATATCGTTATCTGCCCCGATTTGTTGAAAACGGGGGGCGTACGCCTCTTCTGTGACAATTATGAACAGCATAAGTGTCACAGAAATGGCGTACGCCCCCCGTTTTCAACAAATCAGGGCAGATAACAATATCATTCGAGATAATGGTTGGCTAGGAGCGTGCTATGCGGTGAAGTTCTTTTTTAAGAGTGTAGGAGCGTGCTACACGGTGAAGTTCATTTTTAAGAGTGTATATCGTCACGGCCCGAAGAGACTCCCGCTGCGCATGGAAACAGCCTGAGAAAAACAGAGCAAAAAGGCAGAGCGGGGGCCGGACGCAATCTCAAGTCTTGCCTTTGCAAACTTATCTGTTCGCAACCATCAGTTACTGATAATCACCGACATGGGGATGTTCTTCTATAGGGATGCGGTAAGAAGGGGATGGACCTGACTCTTGCTCTTTTCTTTGTTGTCCTTTCCGCCTCCCAAAACTTTAGGCGGGGCAACTTGGCCGTGTGCGCGCGCCTTGACGAGCGACGGTTTTCCTGGCAGTTGTTAGATGTTTTCGAGTGTAAAACATTTGTGGAAACATTGTGAAAGATCCTGCATTTGTGTCTGGAATGATGTGTTGTGGCCATAGGCTTTCTAATTAACGCAAAAAAAAAAAACGTTACCTCACTCTAAAAACATAACTTCACCGCATAGCACGCCCAGAGGCCCAATGATAACGCCACGACAGTTCATGAAGCTCCACTCTTAAAAATGAACTTCACCGCATAGCACGCTCCTAGCCAACCATCATCTCTTATGATATCGTTATCTGCCCTGATTTGTTGAAAAAACGTGAGGCGTACGCTTTTTTTTTGCGACAATTATGAACAGCATAAGTGTCACAAAAAAGGCGTTCGCCTCCCGTTTTCAACAGGTAACGATATCATTCGAGATGATGGTTGGCTCGGAGCGTGCTATGCGGTGAAGTTCATTTTTAAGCGTGTCTTGCCGAATATTTTTCTATTTATTGTTCGGGGACCACACGGGCCACAACCCCAGGTGGGCAGCATGCCACCGCTTCGTCACCCATGGAGCGCCGTACTGCACCGGACCTGAGCTCGTTGGTATGTATAGTGTTTATTTCTATTTCGGCGGCTATCCAGCTTTCCTTTCTTTCCGTTTCGCGCGGTCTCGGAGGAAATGCATACGCCGAACAGCGTCGCAGACATCCCATTAGTTATTAGTACGCCCAAAAAAGGCAGCAACATATTCCCTTCTATGTCTACCCTGACGTTCGGTTGATGTTCTCCATCCCGCAGACATGGAGTCAAGAGAAAGAGGAAGTGCCGCTCTTACAGGTTGGTTACGCACGCTGAGCGCCGCGCAGTGGCACTAGTGGTACTCTCAAGTTCGTCGTCCCTTTGGTTACCCAGCTAATGGACCTTCTCTTCCCTTCCTCCTCCCTCCCGCTTCCCTCACCCCGAGCAACGCGCTGCCAGTCTAGGCAGGCAGACCTCTATAATCTATCCAATGTTACCAAGAAAATGGCTCACCCCTTGTTGTAACAGCCCGCGCTTTCTGCAACTCACTGGTCCCAAGATGCACAATCAATGGCAATATGACATCACCACCAACTCTCTGCTTTACTCCGTTGACCCCACATTGTCCCTTACTCTCCCCCGCTAAATGCCACGTTCCTTTACCACTCTCCACCGCATGATACTTAATGCTGCTTTTACACCGGCTTTGAAACATCTAATCGGTATCGGCGCGTCCAGCCTCTGTTCCACGTGTGGTGTGCGCGGTGACCTCCATCGCATCCTCCTGGTCTGCGGACCACACGATCGCGAGCGCGCCCTCATGGAGACTGCTCTGCAACGCGTCGATCAACGCCAGTTCGACTTAGCCAAAATTCTCGGGCCATGGTCGGACCCCTCATATGAGACGCAAGGCCTACGAGTTGTTGCTGAGTTCCTTTTCCAGCGCTGGACTAATGGACGAACTCTAATAGGGCACCCTTTTCCGTCATCATCCCTTTATCATCCCTTCCACGAGAGCAATGGGGCAGTGTACCGCCATAACGGCGGTGAATGGCCCACCACGTCATCATTCCATTTATATGTGTGTGTGTTCTGCAACTCGGGAATAATACATGTACCCTCTGGGAACACAACTTCATCGCATAACACGGTGAAAGGTACCAGCGGCGTGGCAGAGCCCGTTAAGGGCTTCCTGCTCGTTGGTGGCAACCAAGGTTGTGCTGAAGACTTGGAGGTGGTGGGTTCGAATCCCACCACCAGTTGTGCTGTCTGAGGTTTTTTCCCCGGGTTTTCCGAAGACTTTCTAGTCGAATTCAGGGCACAGTTCCCCCTGAAGTCGTCCCAGGACGCATACTAACCCCCCTGTCCCCCATCCTTCCTGCTGTCCTCTCTCCATCTGTCCACCTCTGTACGCCGCTCATAGCCAAAGTTGCTTCGCGGCGCTAACACGGAAGTATGAGAAAGGGTGAAAGGGAACGGTTGCGGCAGAATGATACCGTTATCGTTCCTAATACACTCTAAAAACGGAACTTCACCCCATAGCACGCTGTGCTCCAACCATTGTCACGAATGATAGGGTTACCGCTTCTGATTCGAAGAGAGAGGGGGCGTACGCCTTTTTGTGGCACTTTTCGTATATCCAAATTGCCACAAAAAGGGGAAGCGCACGTCTCTCTGTGACAACGACCAAAACTGCGTAAGTGTCCCAAAAAGCCGCATGCCTTTCGTTTCCAACAGACCAAGGGAGAGAACCATGTTATCTGGGGAGGGGGGGTGATGGTCTTCTAGGAGACTGCTATGGTGGAATGGATGGGTGGAAGAAGTTGTGTTTTTTAATAAGTGTGTCGTTACGTGCAATGGCTGACCTTCAGCGTGCCTTGCGGTGAAGTTATCTTTTAAGAGAGTGGGTACAGCTGTTCCACTGATTGCCCACTATTGCGTAGTTCTCTCATGGTCATAGTTGTCTCGCGGCGTAAGGCCCAGAACTATGAAATCATAAATCTCAAGTAAACATTGCGCTTACAGCTCAATGTTTGGAGAGCCTGCATAGACCATCCTGCCAGTCGCCGGGGCAGAACCTCATCTGTCACGAGGGATGCAAATTAAAAAAGAAAAAAAAAGAGAGTAGCTTAATCAGTTAGAGTGAAGGTGTCTAGAAGGCTGAAGAATATATAATCGATATTCTTTTCTTAGATCTGACAGTGATAGCTCAAATGCGCTTTCCGCTAAATTAAATTACACTTGATCCACAAAATCGACTCCGTTGATGAATGACAGCTGTATTTCTCCCCAGGGGGTCCGAACTCCTGCCGCGAAGCTGGGAACGCATAATATCCCTCCAGGAGGTTCTCTATTCTCTTGATTGTGGAAGAGAAAACGTACTCAGCCTCATTGTATCCAAACTCTCAACACCCTTTCCGACAATTTTTCTCTCTCTCTCTCACACACACACACGCACACGCACACAAGCACACGCACACACACACACACACACACACACACACACACACACACACACACACACACACAGCGGGTGAACATGATGGAAAGTCATTGTTCTGAGGCTGGAGGCAGACAAACACAACACAAGCCTCAAGTTGCCTGGGAACACGAACAGTTGAAATATGGCAGTCATTGAAAATCACAGACAGCGACGGGATTTGAAGCACGCATCCCTCAATTACCGGTGGAGCATCTTGACCGGTGTGTCTTGAGAGTGAATGCATGTTCCCTCCATTGACGCTCCTACAGGCAAGCCGTCGGGAAGGAGTCGTCAAGTGCCAGGAAAGCGATCTCATTCGGGACGGTGGTTGGCCTAGAACGTGCTATGTGCACGGGCACGCTAGCGGACTGGGAGGTACCCGGGTTTTTCATGGGTTTTCCTCAGACGCTTTCAGACGTATGTCGGCACAGTTCCCTTAGAAGTCGACCCAGGACGCACATTTTCTAGGGCGTCAGTCGTGCCATTGGCCACCTCGGTGAGGCCGACAACGGCAAGCCCTCGCCATCACCACCACCACGCTAGCGGACATCCTTTACCCCTGTGGTTCTTCTGCCGAACGTTCCGCTAAAGCAAGAAACCTTATTCTCTTTCTGCAGAAGGCGGGTCTTGCTCAACGACCCCTCTAACACTCTGCTCTTCCCGACGAACTCATGCACCCTCTACGCATTTCCACCCTTCATCCTCTATCCTCCATCCGTCTTTCGTTTTCCTTCTTTTTTGGCTATAGCCGTGACGACGCCCACGTCTGTGTGGCCATCAAAGGCGAGCCGGTTCTGCCATTACACCCCCCCCCCCTCAACGTCTGTTTTAAGAGTGCAGAGCGTTGCTAGGCTGCTTTTGAGTATGGACAAAGTAACTTTGTCATGGTGAGAGGTCGACAATCTAGCTCATGTAGCGACACTGAAATTGTGGTTCCGAAAAGAACGGTGGTTGCCAGAGCGGGCAATGAAGAAGGATGTGCTATCGATTCTCCAGGTCACCGTAGTGACGGCATCATGAGGAGTCAACTTGTCGCACGCCGTAATGAAATTGGCCGGTAAAAGCGACATTGAGTCACATCCGACGAATTAAAGGAGTTTTGCGCGACACCTAGTTTCAAGTTATTTGGGATAAATGTGAAATACAATTATTTGTATCCGTGTGAACCCGCGTTCCAAATTTTACAGCAACTGGAGTAACTGACGCGTAGAGAACCGGCACCGCGAATACAAAAAAAACTCTCTCTGCTCTGGCGTTACGGCAGGCATCTCAGCCAGTGAAGAATCGTGAAAGAGGCCACATGGCTTATACGTCTACCAATGGGAATGGCCGGAGCTATGATGTCAGAGCTCGTCGAGTACGCACGTTCAAAGGTGTATATTTCGCCGAGTACGCCACGTAAAAAAAAATAAGGAAAGAAAAAGGATAATAGTAATAAATAATTCCCTTTCTCTCAACACTCTAGTTTCCGATACAATGTCTGCATGATGTAATGACCCACATCTATCAAAGTGTCGCGAGCCCTTTATTGCAGCATCCTGACCAGAGGTATCTCGAGGGGGGAGGAGGAGGAGGAGGAGTGTCGTTGGGAGGAACCCGAGAGGTCTGCCTGCCTGATTAGGCGGCATGTTTCTCGGGAAGGGAAAGGTGGTGGAGAGGAGGGGAGGAAAGGGTGAAGTGGAAGACCGAGCGGAATCCGCTCGGGGGGAGGATAGCTGCGTCCATGGGCCGACTTCAGGGGAACTATGCCGGCATACGCCTATTACACATCTGAGGGAAACCCAGGAAAAACCCCAGACGGCACAGCCGGCCCGCGGATTCGAACCGCGGACCTCCCAGTCTCGAAGCGCACGCGTTACCGCTGCGCCACCGGAGCTGGTGGAGGTATCTCGAGGTATCCGGTATGCGAGCGTTGGATCAACCCTTGCAGAACAAATGACGAAGGAATAACAGTGGGCCACTGGCATGGGGTTGGGGGGGGGATATATTTATTAGAACAAAGAGAAAAAAGGAGGAAGGGTCAGTGAAATGGGACGTCGGCTTATTATGTTAAACGATTATGTCAAAGGAGTAATGCCCTTGTCAAGCAGCCTCGTGCTGCTTTTTGGCTTCCCCCTGATTGTATTCTTTATGTGTAGAGTAGAGTAGAGTAGAGTAGTAGGGTAGTAGTAGAGTCTTTATGTGGAAGTTGCAATAAAGCATCGTTTATCCTCGTTTATCCTCTTCGGCTTTGCTATTCCGCAAAGAACAAAGAAAAAGAAATAAAAGAAGAATAAAATAAATAACGAGAAAAGGAAAGAATTAGGAAATAAAGGATAAAGTAACAAACGGCGATAAATACGGTGAATAAAGAAAAAATATATTAATGCGTTGACGGTGAGGGCCGGACACTGAAGAATGAGATGGCACGACTTGAGTTAAGAGTTCATGAGACACCTGTTAAGTGTTCATAAGGCACCTGTGTCGCTCAGGAACGACTTGAGTTAAGGGTTCATGAGACACCTGTTAAGAGTTCATGAGACACCTGTTAAGAGTTCTTAAGACACCTGTGTCGCTCAGGAACGACTTGAGCTAAGGGTTCATGAGACACCTGTTAAGAGTTCATGAGACACCTGTTAAGTGTTCATAAGACACCTGTGTCGCTCAGGAACGACTTGAGTTAAGGGTTCATGAGACACCTGTTAAGAGTTCATGAGACACCTGTATCACTCAGGAACGTCAAAACTGCTGGCAGGGAAGCGAATGGTGTCCTTGAGCGCCGAAGAATGGGACGACGATCACTAACTGAATGGCGGCAGTTGACGAGAAGACATCAGTGGTGGGATTCAAACCCACAACCCTCTGATTTCCGGTCAGAGATGCTACCCATGCTAGCTACCCTCTCTTCAACGTACCAAGCCACGATAGGAAACACGGAGACACGCGCTCACTCTCCTCGACACATTCTCCCTTACATTGTTGCCAGTCGTTCCCACATTCACGCAGACGAACGCACTCGTGGCGGACGCCATCTTTCTCGCGTAACGTCGTAGTGGATGAGGTAACTACCCATAGGAGGACAAAGAAAACACAAGCCTCACAACGCACAGTTGCATAGTTCTTGCATACTTTAGGTAGCATCTCTGATCGGCAATCATAGGGCATGAGTTCGAATCCCACTGCTGGCGCCTTTTCTTCACCCGCCATCATTCAACTGAAGTATGCAACTGGGCTTTGTGAGGCTTGTGTTGTGTTTGTCCTTCTCAATTTAAACTTTTCTTATTCTGAGTTTAAAGGGTTACCAGCAGACAGCTTTGTAAAGTCTGACTCGGATGGAGCGATCTTTGCACCCGAAAACGCGACGAACTCCGCCGTCGACGCCAACGAAAGTGCTTTTGCACGCAACCAGAGAAAACGCTATTGTAGACGTGTTTCCAGTGTTGCCTGAACGCAGGGAACGTCAGCGTACACCCATGTCATTGTGTCGGTAAAACGATGATCGTTAAAGTAATAAATACACATTAATTTAAAATTAACTTGTAGTAGTTGATAGTCACCATGCCAGTTATTTATTGGTTGGCTACTGCGCCCCCCCCCCCCCCGTCAAACCGCACTGACGCACTCGTGCACGAAACGCTCTACTCAACTCAACTGAGGCTCATCAGGGTGTGCTTTGTTTGGTGTCCCGCGGCCCCGCGATACGCCGCACTTTTCAACTTTGTGAAATGAGTTTCTCATTATACGCAAACCTTTCACTCTTGCGGACGGCTACCAGTGAAAAAAGAAAGAAAAAAGAAACAAATGCGTAATCCACGAGCATACAAGATAGTCCTTTACGCGCTCGGCTAGGTTTTCGGACTATCAATCGAGCGGCCACCTCCGGTAATTACGTGACGGCTTAGCCAGCTGCCATTGACGAAAGCCGGTGACGTCGTGACGCCGTACGATATTTTCTAGCCAGCCTTGATACCGGATCTTCGGCGAAATTCTGAGCGCGCGCGCGTCAAACCTTCGCCGCGCCGACGTGCTCGACACGCTAGCAAAAACGCGACTTGTTGTCTATAATCTCGTTCTATACGGGATAGTGAGATGTATCCTGTATACACAAGCGAGCCGTCGTGGTTTTCAACCGACTGTCGCATATCTTCAGTTATCCGCCGAAGCATAGTGGCAGATAAAAGATAATATTAGAGAAAGTTAGGACAAGAAATGAAAAGCACTTTCCGACTATTTGATTTTGCGAAGACAGACCAGATGGAATTTGAGCGGACAATTCTTTCCTCCTGCAATAAAAAATTCGTCGCCGATTCCCTTTGCTCGAAGGTCTCGTAATTTCACAGGATGTATTTATTCAAATGAATAGTAAACGTTCCATTAAATTGTCACTGCACATCGCAAGAAGAAAATGCACTTTGTGGATTACTTCTATCATGGTGGCACTTTCGTCGTTTCAGAAACGATTCCTGGGAGTATGGATTGGATTGTACAAGATCAATGGTTCTTCCATTGCAAGGCACAGAAAAGAACATGTTTTTTTCTTTTCGTCTGTACTTCGTTTGCTTGACATCTTCTTACGCTACCTTTTTGGTGAGACATATGTATCTATTATTAGTAATTTGTAAGTACTGTGTATTCGTATACAATAATGTAAATGAACTCGATTTCGATAAAAATTTCAGCGAGGGATCTCCCTAATTGCACGTAAATGTTTATACGTGACGATTCAGGCTATAGCAAAGGCTGATAAAAGGATCTGCTCTTTTTTTTCTTCTTTTTTTACTCTGTAGCGTAAAACTCGTGTTTCGCTGGTCGATCCAGATCGAATTCGCGTGTCGCATTGGTCGATCCAGATCAACTCCAGGAGCACTCTTTCTTGCTCCGGCGAGAAACTTTGGATTCCACCCTAATTCTAAAGAATCGCTGCCGCCACTTCCGCCTCTTGTGACGACGAATGGGCGAGGTTTCCTGCTTTGATGGTTCCAATTTGCGCAGCCACTCGCATTACTTGACCGCATTATTACGCGACGAATTTATTTATTTATTTTTTGATTGCGTGTTAGCGCCGCGAAGCAACTGTGGCTAGGAGCGGCGTACAGACGTGGACAGACGGAGAGAGGACAGCAGGAAGGAGTGGGGGACAGGGGGGGATTAGTATGCGTCCTGGGCCGACTTCAAGGGGAACTGTGCCGACATTCGTCTGGAAAGTCTTGGGAAAACCCAGGGAAAACCTCAGACAGCACAGCCGGTGGCAGGATTCGAACCCACCACCTCCCAGTCTACAGCACGACCTTGGTTACCACCAACGAGCGGACGCCTTAGCCGCTGGTACGAATTTATTATGTACGTTCTTCGATATGCGTCACCACCGTAAACGGTGATAGCTCATCATCATAATCAACAGGAAGCACTCTTACGACATCGGAGGAAGATGAAACAGTGAGTGAGTGCTCAATAGAGCTCTTTCCGCGGGCCAGGTGGCGCGAGGGAGCAGCGACGTCAGCGTTCCAAAATATGCAACACGCGGTATAGTTAGAGGCAGGCCTTGCGGAATGGGATCACCCATTCCATTCCAATTCCATTCCGAGGAATGGAGATTTGTGATAATTCCATTCTTTTCAATTCCTCGGAATAAAATACAGAAACCGACACTCACACGTGTGTTTAGTCGTGTATATGTCTATACTATATATACTTATGGCTGTCACCACTTCACTTTGTACCTGAGGAAGCGTGGACCTCCACGCGAGAGCTTGTACAAATTAAACTTAAACAAAAATCTTCAGTGTCGGTGTCTGTATTTTTGTTTATGTGGTCTATACAGGACTTGACTGCCCTCTTCGTATACGCTTCAATTCCTCGGAATGACAAGGTATGGCCAATTCCCACTCCTGGAATGTCTTGGCAACCCTATTCCATTCCTTTAATTCCATCAATAAAAGAAAAGGGCCCGGTAACCCTGCTGGGTAGCCCAGAAGTGCTATAGAGGAAATTGACATTACCCATCCATCACGAAAAAAAGCAAAGAGACAAGGTTATTTTGCCCTTGACCGTGTGGCACCCAGACCATTCCATTCCAATTCCATTCCGCCTGCGAAAAAAAAAATCTCTAATTCTATTCCATTCCTAGGACAGTTTCCGCCATTCCATTGCAATTCCATTACGGGCTCTGATAAGTGTGGAATGATTCCGGAATCATTCCAACCCAGGAGTGGCAACTCCGCAACCCTGGGGACTTAGTCGCTTCATCGTCGTTAACGGTCGTTACAAGCTAACGAGTGGCGGGAAATTCAAAAAGGCGGGCGGGAAATTTAAAAAGGTGGGCACGTGATAAAACACTTGCACGGCGCTCTCCGCGCGGTACGTGAAGGCCGTGGTACAAGTCACGAGCAGTGTGTCACGTGCCCACCTTTTTGAATTTCCCGCCACACGTTAGCTTGTAACATACAACAAATACATGGTCTCGAATTGTTCGCATTTAACAAGATGCACCGTTTTTTTTTTCTGTGGGTTTGCTACAGGTTTTGTTGCTTTCCTCTGCGTCGTGCTCCTTGAAACACTGCGCAAAAAAACCCGATAATGAAACTATACGTACTGCTGGATCGGTTGGTCATAGCCTCCTATATACTGACATATACTCCTATATACTCCTATATACAGTATATAGGAGGCTATGGGTGGGCGCTTGGGCCCGAAATGGCGCTGTGCAAACTCTGCTGCTAGGGAGCTAGTATTGATGCACCCTATTTGCTGCAACGGCCCTATACTGTCCAGGGCAACATTTCTTAACGCCGGCGAAAAAGTATAGCGTCGTTCTCTAATAGACGAGTTCAGAAAAATCTCAGAGTGCTTAGCGTCGCGTTGAACTGTGGGAGTTTACTAATACGAAATAAACGGGTGGCCTCCAAACTGTTCGGATTTCTTCCATACCGGATCCATTGTCCACGAAGTGTCAAGGTCAGCGAAAGCGAAATGTGAAGGATTATTCTTCGTTCCCCCGCTCAGCAAGCGTCCAGGATGCAACGCGTGCGCAAAGAACACTGGGATTTAACTGAACTCGTCTATTCGTGTCTGCGTCGATGCTGACTTGGCTGTTCTTCTTGTGACCGTTGCCGATCGGAGTAGTGTGAAACGCTGCACTGACGCGCTCGTGTAGCATATGACAAGTGGATTTTGTTTCTTCGATGATAAACATTAAACATGTCCATACATGTATATACTCACTTTTTTGTTACATATATGGCTGCGGTTCGCGAACTTTGGTACCCTACGACCTATGAGAACTACAAGATATGGCGTCGCATGAATATAATAATACACAACACCGACTTAACCGAAGGTGAAATTTCATTTGACGGTTAATTTGACAGATCCTCGCGGGTAGTAAGACGGGCTAGAAACCATCGTGGACGGAAAAATAGATGCGTGGCAGCGGGACTGACTGTCCGTATTCACTAAAGTGTGCTCGCTTTGTAGACCTTCCGCTATACCACGAGCAGTTTTGGGATACAGAATAGTGGGCAGAGCAAAGTTTACGAACATTTTTTTCTTTACAGTTTCTGAGCTGAGCTCAGCTGAGTTGAGTTGAGTTCTTTTTTTATACCCACCACTGAATGTGTCACGAACCCTCTGAGGGTCACGACCAACAACACTGACACGTGTTGTTTTGTGGTCCCTGCTCTCAAATTTCACTCACGTGTGACGAGCGCAGGTTGTGCATCTTTTGTTTATTTTTGGTTTCAGTTTATTTTATATTTGGTTATCGTTTCGTTATTCGTTCACCAATACGACAAAACTTTCGGTGTTACGTACTCCGCATCGGATACGGGGCAAATAGTCTCAGCGGAATCGCAGTGCAATGTAAACGCACAAATCACACCACCTCGCTTGCTTTTTAACCTTTTTATCTGTATCGTCCCTCCTCCCCAACCTGATGTGTTAAAAGTGTGCGGTTGTCCATTAAACTTTAGCTGTGTTTGAGACTTTGTGTTGTGTCGTCTGTTTTTCGTCTTTTTCCCAGTCTCGGGTTTTCGTCATGGATCACACTGCATCACCTAAGCATCATTTTTACGAGCGCTATCAGCACGCTAAATGTCTAAACCAAATATCCCCTCTTGAAAGCAGAAAGCAGAAAAATTACAAACTCTCATATGCACGTGGACGATGTTATATACACACACACACACAAAACAAAAAGAAAAAGAAAGGAAAAGGCGCCGCACGTCGTCTTTTATCAGCAAAAGGACGGGACGCGTATGTCTATGATACGCGCTTGTGTATATAAACAGAATTAAGTAAATAGAACGGCGCGCCATCCGGACAGGAATGGGATCACGTGACGTAAACGAAAATGCTTTTTTCTTTTTCGTTCCGTTTCTGTTTGACCGGCACGCGTGAAAGATCTTTCTACTTGCGAGCGAAGCGATAATATCTTAGATCGATATACGATGGAGAGAGATAAAGTGAGTGGAAAAACGGAGAGGGTCCACTTCATGGCGCAACTATTTCCGCGATGGTATCATGAAACTTTTCAAAAGCGATCACACTGCCTCTGCCAGCATAGGCCTCAAACCGATGTAATGCACCAGGCATCGCTGCGTCCACTTCTCTTTTATTTTCGAATTATTAGATTAGATCCCATTAGATCGAATGGGAACACATGCAATTAGCGCGAAGGATATAATACAAAGAGAGCAGTACAACGAAAAGTGTGCGTACGTAGCTGGTTCACTTCGTCTTAAAGAGCTTTCGGTTATTTTCTCCCTCTCTCTGTTGTTCTTTTTCTTTTTGTAACGGGGGATGAGAGAAAGAATATCATTACGCATTATTGGATTGAGGGGCCATCAGGGACAAGTTCGACTGTCTACCGTCTAGCGGTGTTGAAAGTGGAAAGTTTGCGAGAAGAGCGAATGACTTTCATACTATACACAACGCATACGGACACGCGATGCCTTAACTTTATTTTATATATATACACGTTCTTCGTTGCGAAAGATTAGATGATTCTTCACAACTCGATCTGGAAGCGTAACAAAACGTGCTGACGATAAGCAGGAGCTGTCTGCAATCTTCGCGCACTCATACCGATAAAGCCCACGACTTTACACACTATACCTCCTCGTATTCGCAAGTGGAAACGAGCACGGGTAAAAACTCTATCCCGTGCCTTACGCAACAGCTTTAGCGTAGCCACTCTCGTACGAAACTATCATTCATCGCAATCGTCGCCCCGGTCTAGGCGTGCAGACGGCGTTCCTAGGCCCATTACGCGAGCTGCGGGCATGCATTATTAGGCTATAGTCCCAGGCATGAAAAATGGGGGCCACTTACTGATCAATGTGTGTGTGGTGCTGAAAGCGGCGCACTGCGATGCAACCAGGTACTCCTCTTGCTGCTCGGTCTCTCACGGTCCCAAATCGGTGCACGCGCTATATAGCGTCTCCGCCCACCAGCCCGCTCGTGGGATGCTCGTCACGTGACAGCGTGACGCGCACTCCACGGACGAATCTCATTGGGTGCCGGCCCTTCGCACGCTGTCCAATCCGTAATGGGACCTCAATGAGAATGGTTGTTGGTTCGTTGTGGTGTAAAACGTTGACTGTGATATTTGTGCGCCACTGGGTCGAGTGGAGTTCTGCTGGTGTAGAAAAAAAAAGAAAAAAAAAAGAAAGAAGAAAAGTTTGAACGTCATCTCTTTGGTTGTCGGTCTAATAAGCCGTGGAAGAAGAAGAAAGACGAAAGAAAGACGATGTGTGCGAGGAGGAAACGAAATGCTAAACGAAAGTTGGTCGTGAATTGTATGGAGACATCTCTTCATTAACCCGACCGCAAAATAATTGTTTCTTCGCAGCGACACTTCATTTTGTAAATTGGTATCATCTCAGAAATGCGCTCTTGTCGCAGCCAATTAGAAGTTTGGGGGAAAATAAAACGTAAACGCAAAGAAAATAATGGAACGCAAAAAAACAAAGTCTGACTAACGAGACGTTGTGTTCTGGAGTCATTCTGGTTCTCCCACTTCATTCATTTCGGTAGCATAATTATTGGCGTCTTTTCTTTTTATACTTATAGCACCCGTGTAAGTATGGTTGCAATCTCCAATGCGTTTCGTCCAAGTTTCGTAAACTTAGAAAGATGGTTTTCGCCACCGCATCTGTCAGTGGTACTTCTCTCCTCTTTTTCTTTCGTTCTTTCTTTCTCTTTTTTCATTTTTTTCCATTTTTTTTTTCATGGGGGTGGCGAGGGCTAGAACTGCAGCTTTTAGTAGAACGATTGTTTCAACACTTGGCGGCACTTGTGAAATTTGTTCAGAGCTGTGGGATGGACACCACCTTTTAGGATGCTCTGTGCATGATCTTGTGATAATTGTAAATAGTGGACTTCTAGTGAACATGTGAATAGTGGATAATTGTGAATAGTGGACTTCTAGTGAACATGTGAACAGTGGATAACTGTGAATAGTGGACTGCTAGTGAACATGTGAATAGTGGACTTCTGAATAGCGAACATGTGCATAGTGAATAGCGAACTTGCGAGCAGAGCACATGAGAAGTATTTTGGGGGAGTGCGGGGGGGATGAGAATTTATGTTAGGAATAGCAGAACAAGTCGGGAGACGAGTTCAATTTCTCCTCTCTTTTTTTCGTTACAAACAAACAAACGAAGCGAAGCTAACTTCTCTTGAGCTCGTGGGGAACAGGGGAAGTTCTCGAACTTCCCCTGCACCTGCTTCTCCATTTTCTGAGCCATGTTCAGCAATATTTTGTTAAACAGGACCATTGAATGTGCTTCTGGCACCTGAGATTCCTGATATTTCATTCTCACATATTTACCAACGTTCTAGCCTCCTCTTCTCTCGACGAATCCTTCCCTTCCGATATGTTAAAGCTAGGAGCTTATCTTTCAATAGCGCGTAGTGAAGTTCAGTTTAGCCTGAAACAGGAATAGTGTGCATGATCTGCTATCTCTGCTGTCGAGAGTATCCGGGAGTAGACAGTTTGGAGGTTACGGAATTTCCGGACCCCGTTCCTTTTGTATCTTCGGTTTTACCCAAAGCCTATATTACTGCCCGCTGGCCTGGCCTTTCACGTTGTTTTTGTTTACACGCTTCCTGTTTGAAGGCGCGTTTGAAATGTACCCGTCCGACTCGGGTAAGGGCCACGATGATGGTTCGACAGTAATTGACAGCACGCGTGGGGTCCGGTTACTGTAGAGCGTGCTTTGCCTGCATGACAACCGTGTCATACGGGAAAGGCGACTTACGCGCCGTACATCTAGCAGTTTTCTCGTCTGCACTTGTGGACGTCCTCGACCAGTTGACAATTTGGAACCGCCGCAAGACGATCGTGAATTCGAAAAATGAGGTAGAGGAAAGTCTGTAGACCCTCTCTTTCATCTCAACGTTGCACTTTTAAATAAGAGGGGGGGAGGGATGACAGTCCGTTGACTCGCCATTGTTGGCCACAGAAGAGTGGGCGTCCTCACGACTATAGCAAAAAAAAAAAAAGGGAAAAGATTGAGACGGATGGAGGATGAAAGGTGGAGATGCGTAGAGGATGCGTGAGTTCGTCGGGGAGTGCAAAGTGGTAGAGGAGTCGTTGAGCAAGATCCGCCTCCTGCAGAAAGAAAACAAGGCTTCTTGCTTTAGCGGAACGTTCGGCATAAGAACCACCGGGGTAAAGGGTGTGCGCTAGCGTGTCAGATCTATGGGATCACTAAGGGCGTACTGGAAGAACAGAGACCTTTATCACAGAGTCAGCAAAAAAGGAGTCGGTCCGTCTCTACTTTAATCAGGGTTGTACCCGCTACCAAAATGAAGTAACGAAATACCGCTACTCGTTACTCCACGAAAAACTAGCGCAATACTATATAGCGTCGCTACAAATTTGAAAAAGTAATGCGATACCGCTACCGTTACTAATTAAAAGTAACGTAAATACTATGCCGCTACGTTTGCGCTACCAGACCTTTCCTTGCGCAACACCGTACCATAGGCGTCTCGTTGCCCAATGTGTGTAAAGATGGTGCAGTATTTATGGTCCGTCACATAGCCAGCGTGCAACATAAAGTATACCACTATACTTACAGGGAAGATCTCTTGTTTCAGATTGATCTTGATCTTGAGATGATGCTCGCTAAGACATAATTTCATGCACATAGCGCATAACTGCATTTAATAATTTTCCTGTCAGAATGCTTCGCATACAAAACTGTGTTTCTGATATCCGCGAATCCCAACCTCAAACTTTTCCGTGTCCTTACTATTGACTGATTGTTCAGTTTTCCCTGTGGTGGTCGCAAATGCCGTCGTAAGCGACCACTCATCGAGTCGTCAACAAGTGACTACCAAGTGATAAAAAGATCAAACGAACAACATAATGTTCGCTCTCGTCAAGGATAGACAGCCTTCCGAGTGTACTGGGGGGGGGGGGATATGTTTATTAAGAAAAAGAAAGGAAAGGTCAGCCAGACGAAGGTCGGCTTGCTATTCCAAACACAAAAAAAAAAGGAAAAGGAAAAGAAGGAAAGAAAAGGGGACGAAAAGAAAAGGAAAAGAAGAAAAGAAAGAGGAGTGTACTGCACCGAAGTTTGGGTCTCGCCGAAATTAGGAGTTACTGTTGTTGCCTACCCTCTGCTTCCATTATTCCTGCCACATGACGGCTTCTCTTACAAAGCGTTGGGCTATACGAAAAACGGCGTTTAATACGCCTTTTCCGCGCGTATGAGCTCCTCAGGAAGAATCTACACGTGTGAGATCACCTCTGCAATGAAATATTTAGAGAAAGAAAAGTAACTTTTCCCTAAACATGTCAAACGCTGTAAACAATTTAAACTATAATTAGCTACATGACATGAAAAACGGTTAGGAGCAACTAATATTTATTCGAACAAGAACTTTCGTGCAAGAGACTGCACGTCTTCAGGTTACACAACTAAGTGCGACACGAGTATATATACCAAGTGAACAGATACAATAAAACAGGTTTCCAGAACTAAGTAAACACAAAACAACCAGACAGTAATACAATGCATCACGTGAGCAACCGTCACATAAGAATCAGGAAAGAGAAGTGTGTTTCTTATGTGACGGTTGCTCACGTGATGCATTGTATTACTGTCTGGTTGTTTTGTGTTTACTTAGTTCTGGAAACCTGTTTTATTATATCTGTTCACTTGGTATATATACTCGTGTCGCACTTAGTTGTGTAACCTGAAGAAGTGCAGTCTCTTGCACGAAAGTTCTTGTTCGAATAAATATTAGTTGCTCCTAACCGTTTTTCATGTTACATGTTACATGTTCTTCGCGGGCTCCTTGACAGTGTTTCATTTTTTCCCCTTTTCGATATAATTAGCTACAGTAAAAGTTAATCTTCTGTGTACCGCCCTAAAGCAAGTGTGCAAAGAGCATTAATAAGCATGTTGGCATGCACTGACTCCCGACTAATGTTATTATTTCTTCATTTTGTGCGGCTCACAGTGGCTCATATACCTACAGTGTAACCTATTTAATGTGAAAAGTACATCCCGTTCGGCAGCCTGTGTAAGCTGAGGTGATTATATGAGTGCTTCACCTGCGCGGCACAAACACGGTAAGTCGGCGGTACGTTTGGAGTGCAATGACTATAGCGATCGCTGCTCTTCCGATTATATTTTCGTTCTCCTGTTCCAAAAGACGCTTTGGTTATCTGCTCACATCAATCAAGTTGCAAGACACAGTTTTAAACACGTCCTATCAACACAAACGAGAGTTACGATATGACGCAGAACACATCCTTCTCAGTTATCGAAATTACATTCACACTCGAAGGGTTTTAGAGGCGAGGCTGTCTCGTGAGCACATCCGAGCCTTCGACATCCCGAAACTGTTAGGTCATCAGTCGTTAGACAAGTTCGCTGACGGCACACGAAGATTTTCTCCGTACAACTGGGTTTAACGACATTGTATGACTTGCTAAGTGTGTGCTGTGTGTGCCCCCAGTGATTCCTCTGCCTGTTTGACATTTTACACTCACTCGGTTGAAACTACGTGTTGCACTCCATCGTTTTAACGCGTTCATCTGTTGGTATTCACCATGTGTAGGTCCTGGGGTAGCCAGTTCGACTTTGTGGGGACTCGCATCCACATTTTTTTCTTTACCACATCAAAATCACCATCACTATACTTTTTCAACTGATTGTACACTCTTAAAAATGAGCTTCACCGCATAGCACGCTCCTAGCCAACCATAACCTCGAATGATATCGTTATCTGGCGTGATTTGTTGAAAATGGGAGGCGTACGCCTTTTTGTGACACTTATGATGTTCATAATTGTCACAAAAAGGCGTACGCCTCCCGTTTTCAACAAATCAGGGCAGATAACGATATCATTCGAGGTGATGGTTGGCTAGGAGTGTGCTATACGGTGAAGTTCATTTTTAAGAGTGTATGACGGAAACTGCGCTCTTAAAAATGAACTTCACCGCATAGCGCGCTCCTAGCCAACCATAATCTCGAGTGATATCGTTATCTGCCCTGATTTGTTGAAAACGGGAGGCGTACGCCTTTTTGTGACAATTATGAACCGCATAAGTGTCACAGAAAAGGCGTACGCCTCCCATTTTCAACAAATCACGCCAGATAACGATATCATTCGAGGTTATGGTTGGCTAGGAGCGTGCTATGCGGTGAAGCTCATTTTTAAGAGTGTAGCTTCATAGCCCAACAACAACAACAACAATAAATGATGACGATGAGATATGCCCATATTATGCAGTGCTTCGCAAATGTGAGCTAAAAACGTTAGATTGCGCACAGCATGTGAAAGTTAGCGAAATTGAGCAAGATCGTCGCATCAATCTGCCTGATAAACAAGTAACTAATAGGAATAACAAGAAAAAAAAAGTTATACTTGGCCGTTATCGCGTCTTTTTTCTCCCTGTGTTCCACGTCGTTCATATTACGAAAAGTAGCCGTATAGCTGTAGCGGAGAGGGAGTCCGCAGTTATCCATATTTGTAGCGGAAATTATTTTTCCGTTACCACTGTAAAATGTAGTACGATCGCTACTCCGCTACTGAAAAAAGTAACGAATACTGTAGCGGTGCAGTACTACTAGTAGCGCCGCTATATACAACACTGACTTTAATTGAATTCAGTTTTATTTTATTTCATTATAGTTTGTATTAGCTGGCAGGCTCAGTAGATAGGGAAAGTTTGGGGATCCAGATTGGTTGCTAGTAGAAGGCACAATGAATAAACAAGATAGTGAAAAATACATTAACAATGTAATCAATAAACACAACAATGTGTACCAGTGCATAATGACATAGATAGCGGATAAATCGCAGAGCAAAATGAACTTTACAACATAGCACGCTCCTACACTCTTAAAAATGAACTTCACCGCATAGCACGCTCCTAGCCAACCATGATCTCGAATGATATCGTTACCTGCCCTGATTTGTTGAAAACCGTAGGCGTACGCCTTTTCTGTGACAATTATGAACAGCATAAGTGTCACAAAAAAGGCGTACGCCTCCCGTTTTCAACAAATCAGGGCAGATAACGATACCATTCGAGATAATGGTTGGCTAGAAGCGTGCTATGCGGTGAAGTTCATTTTTAAGAGCGTAGCCAACCATCATACCGAATGACATCAGTCTCCCCCCTGATTCGTTGAAAACGGGGGGCGTACGCCTGTTTTTGTATCGCTTAGGCAGTACATAAGGGAAGGTGGGGCAAGATGAGACAGTAATTTGCAATTGAACATGAAATTTTTATTTTTCGTGTTAAAAAAAAAACAGCCATAGGCACCTTCTCAGACCCCTAGGACCTCTGATCTGTAAATCAGAACGGACGTAGCCGGTTCTAAGACAAACACGGAACAAAAGAAACTCAAAAATACAGATTGTCTCATCTTGCCCCCAACCTACGGGCAAGACGAAACATCACGTGCACTCTTAAAAATGAACTTCACCGCATAGCACGCTCCTAGCCAACCATCATCCCGAATGATAACGTTCTCGCCCTAGATTTGTTGAAAACGGGAGGAGGAGCCTATTTTGTGCCGTGCATAATGAGCGCAAAATAGGCTCCTCCTCCCGTTTTCAACAAATCAGGGGCGAGAACGTTGTCATTCGGGATGATGGTTGGCTAGGAGCGTGCTATGTGGTGAAGTTCATTTTTAAGATTGTGGGGCGATATGAGACACGCCGCGGTAATGAACTATACAGATTAGGTTTTGCAATCGAAGTACCTACACAGCCACCTCGAGTCCACCACCCCCATTAATGTGCAATAAAACCACACAGAACACGGTGCTATTTCCCCCCACCGTCCTTCGCAAACAAGGCACCGCGAGTCTGGTGTGTCTCTGGTCGCTCGCTTTCGCGTGCGGTTCTGCTTTGCTGGAAATGTCCTAGGGAACGGGAAAATCTGCTGGAAAATCCTAGGCAACGTGCAAAAAAGGAATCTCTTAGGAACAAGCATAACGCCACCTAATAGTTGACTTATGAGTTTCCAAATTACATTAAATTTACACCGCGTTAAATTTAAATTACATTAAGTTGTCGCGTCTTGGCCCCGTGCATATGATCGGATGCCTGAATTTTTCAGTTAAACACCGGATAACCAAGAGGGCCCATGTTTTGAATATATCAAGATGAATGAATAAAGAAATACGATATGGACTTACATTGACAGAATAAGTCTGAGACACGCTGCTGCACAGATGGCAAGAAAAAAGGACTACAGAAAATGGCGCCTTTTTTTTGCGGGTCTATACATTCCGGACAGAAGTAACCGATTATTTTTTTCTTCTCGTCAGCGCAAACACCAATACAGACAATTCTCACGTGCAATAAATCCGACATGCAGAGCCACCTATGAGTAAAATTTTAAGCGCATGCAGCAACGCGTCTCTTAGAAATGCGGCGTCGAGCAAAAAAATATGTCGCCTTCCTCAGCGTCTCATCTTGCAGAACCTGACCGCCCGCTCCGCCTTCTCTGTGATACGGGCAGCCTAGGCTCCCTGTGAGCCGGGTTTCTTTTTAATTTATTGTTATTCATTTATTTTTTTGTTTTGTTTATGGAATAGCGAGCCGGTGCGTGACATGGCTGTATGATTTTTTTCAGTTTTAGTTTTGTGTTCTTCCTTTTCCTTTTCGTTCCTTCTTTTTCTTTTCCTATTCTCCTCTCTCCCCCATTTTTTTTAGAATAGCAAGCCGACCTGCGTAAATCGACTCTTTCTTCATCAACATACCCCCTTTCCCATTTTATTTTCACTTCTCCTCTTTCTTTTTCAGTCAATATATCCCCCCCTCCCCCCGATCTTAGCCTACACTCTTAAAAATGAACTTCACCGCATAGCACGCTCCTAGCCAACCATCATCTCGAATGATATCGTTATCTGCCCTGATTTGTTGAAAACGGGAGGCGTACGCCTTTTCTGTGACAATTATGAACAGCATAAGTGTCACAGAAAAGGCGTACGCCTCCCGTTTCCAACAAATCAGGGCAGATAACGATATCGCTCGAGGTGATGGTTGGCTAGTTGCGTGCTATGCTGTGAAGTTCATTTTTAAGAGTGTAATTGGTACAAAAAACGCGCGCGCCTTCTGTTTTCAACAAATCAGGGGAGAGAACGACGCGATTCGAGATGATGATTGGTTAGGAGGCGAAGCGACTGCCATTCCGTTTAGTACATTAAGTTTGCCGTGTGACTAGAGATATTATGTGCTGAAGTTCTAAGTTCGTTTAACCGGGACATTCTCAGATACGTCGCTGTATAAGAGCCCGCTTATTTCAGGGCCTGAAGGATGCTCTTTCGAAGAAGTTCTCTTCGCCGCATAGCGCGGACAAGCCTGGAGGCGTCCAGTGTACACACGGCGACAGCCTAGGCTATCAATGGCGTATGGTAATAGCCCGACTCAGAATGAATACACAGGGCCTGCTAGGCCGACGTACAAAAGAGAAAAAGTCTCTTATGAATATTAATACTACATGCTTCTCTGTTGACCCAGATCTCTTATGTACGCTTTTCCCTTTCGCGATAATGCATCTGCTGAGCAGCCAAAACGGTTGAAGGGCCGCCTAAAATTACATTGGGATCAGCTGATTGCGAGTCAGGTGTTCTTACGAGAGAACTATGCACAGGGATAGCGGTTGGTCCAGGACACATCTTCTCGAGAAACGCGCAAGAGGTACAACGCTTTGAATATCGTATGTTGTCGGTGCAAAAATGAACTTCGCCTCTTGCAATGTCTGCTCATATTATGATCAAATTTGGATGAATGAATCGTAATGATGGAACCCTATACACTAAAGGCTGCGTGGTTTCAGACACTTGGGCCTTATTCAGGCCATGCAGTCATCCAAGGCAAGCTGTGTCGGTAAATACGAGCGAGGCCACGCGAGTAAATATAACAAATCTGCTGCAAATCACAAGATTTGCAAAATGCTAGTTTTTTAAAAATTTAATTTGACAAAATCCTGGAGGAACCTCGTATTCTGCTAAATCACTACACTCTTAAAAATGAACTTCACCGCATAGCACGCCCCTAGCCAACCATAATCTCGAATGATATCGTTATCTGCCCTGATTTGTTGAAAACGGTAGGCGTACGCCTTTTTTGTGACACTTATGCTGTTCATAATTGTCACAGAAAAGGCGTACGCCTCCCATTTTCAACAAATCAGGGCAGGTAACGATATCATTCGAGATAATGGTTGGCTAGGAGCGTGCTATGCGGTGAAGTTCATTCTTAAGAGTGTACACTCTTAAAAATGAACTTCACCGCATAGCACGCTCCTAGCCAACCATCATCTCGAATGATATCGTTATCTGCCGTGATTTGTTGAAAACGGTAGGCGTACGCCTTTTCTGTGACACTTATGCTGTTCATAATTGTCACAGAAAAGGCGTACGCCTCCCGTTTTCAACAAATCAGGGCAGATAACGATATCATTCGAGATGATGGTTGGCTAGGAGCGTGCTATGCGGTGAAGTTCATTTTTAAGAGTGTAGGACGTGACAATGAAAAGATGGCTCATAAGCGTTCCTATATGAAGCTAAGAAGCTTAGAGCGAAGAAAATGTTCCCTAGTCTCGGGGTTTACCATTATGCACTAGGACGTGTTTAATTTTTTAGTTTTACATATTTTTATGAACGGTATCCTGCCATGGCGTTACCAGATACTCTGTCAAGAGCTCCGCCTTCGACTTGCGTTGGAACCCATCCCATGACTGCTACGAACCCAATAAACCCAAACGAATTCAAAATGCTCAAACCCAATTAAAACTAACGAGAACTAGCGGCCGCGCCTCTTACGGGACCTTGCGGAAACGCAGCCGTGTGACGTCATAGCAGGTATGTAGCGACGTGTAGCTCAGAAATTAATCTCACCCTAGGCCACACCGTGGAAGACCGCACAGAAAAGAAAAGGAAAGGACTGTAGTTAGCATAAAAATACCCTGAAATACAATAGAATAAATATATATTCAAAGAACAGCGCGGTGTGGCTACTGTGTGACCGGACAGAGTGCGTACAGCTCGAAGCAGAGTTAACTTGAACGCGCCACCGACCTGTGGAGCGGGAGGAGAGCCACCCTAGCGGTGCTTCGGAGAAATAAAGGAAAACAAGTGTTTCGACATCCCCAGTTGTGCTGCGGGGGTATCCGCCTAGCCATGAGCTGTTGACTCGGCATCGCATTACCGTCAGCTGTTGTTATCATCGCGACGTTTGTTTTCGGTTTGCGGCGATTACGTAGAGGTGTATGTTGGCCGATATGGCAAGGATGCAATAGTAATGCAATGCCCCGTCAACAGCTCATATCAAGGCGGACACCCCCGCAGCACAGTCCAAACGCTCTTTCCCTTCATTTTGCCTAAGTGCGCCGCTAGGGTGGCTCTCCTCCCACTCCGCAGGTCGGAGGTGCGTTCAAGTTAACTGTGCTTCGAGCTGTACAATTAATTAGCGAAGAAGTGTATTTGCCACGGACATAAAAAAAAAATAAGCTGCGTTTCCAAAATGTGGTGCCGAAATTATGAAAAACGATTCTATGTATACCTATACGGTGTTCTTCACAAACGATTATGACAATGTTCAGGAGCACTCTGACATTATCTTCTACACGCTACAACAGTTTGTCTGCGCTGGGAGAGAGTGTAAACCACGTGGCGAATTGTTCGTCCACTCACCAAGCAGCAATAAGGGGGGGGGGGAGGTATTCGTAGGCTGACATGGGTTCACAGAAGAAACCGCCGTTCATAGCCATAGTTGCTTCGCGGCGCTAACACGAAAGTAAAAAAAACAGAAGAAACCACGTGCGATTCACCTCGCAATCGTACCCCTTAATTTGGGAGAGGGATCAATGAGGTCGCTCCACAGGCAATAGAGGAGAGAGGAAAACGAGGGAGCTGCACAGACAGCTGAATTACTTGAATAGCGTATTTGTGCACTGCATTGTTGCCATTGTTGACAGGTTTCAAAGAGATGGCAAAGTCAGGGCTGACTTTTTCAGAAAAGCAAGCGCCACCTGTGGCACGCAAGGGTTCATGGGAACTTTGAGCGCTTTAAAGCATTATGAGACGGCCAGAGGTGGAGGTAGAGGAAGAAGAACAACATTCCCGGTGTGCGCAGCAGCAGCGTCAGCCAGGGTAACCGAAGCAGACGACAGAGCAATGTCCCTCAAAGTTCCCATGCTGCTTTGCGCCGCGCGCTTGGTGGCGCGCGCATATTTTTAAAATCGTCTATTGACACTGGATGGTTTCGCTCCTAAAAACAACTGAGTTGCAGGTCAGAAAAAAAAAATCACAATATCAGTCTGCACGGCGGTTGATTCCGAACGTGTCATGCGATCAAGTTCTGTTTTCAGAGTGTAAGTAGAGTGTGGAGGGCAGTTCGTCGCTTGTTCGCGTGCAAGAAGAAAATGAACATTTTAGCTTTCTATAACGCTTTACCCCGAAACGTTTTATTGACGCCGTAACACTCTGACGCACAAATAGACTTCTGAGTTAGACACGAGCGATTCCAAGTTGTAATCCACTAACCTGACGCTGCTTTCACTCTAACAGCCATCCTGGCGGACACGACGGCAGAGCGCTGCCCTCAGCCTCCTCCAACTGCATACTACAGCGCCCTCGTACCGTGCCCCACACTTTACATTAATATTGCACGCGCGAGCGTCTGCCATGCAGCGCGCAGACTTCCGTAGCTTTCGCCCCCGCAGCGTAACAGCCGGGCATTTACGAAGCGGAGGTCCTAAACGATGTCTTTTGCCACTTTCGTTTGGTCCTAAATTGCGCAGGTATGGATTAGACGAAGCTACGCGCTCGCGTGTAAGTTGCTTCCAAAAAGTGACTAAGTTACTGTTTCGACTAGCTTGTGGAAACAGTAACTGACCTACAGTAACCTTTTTAAGTATAATACCTTTACGATCGTCTGTCGATGTGGCTGACACTTAAGAAATTTCAGGTAGCATTTTGGTCTTATGGTTTGGCGTAGGGGTAAATTAAATTTATGTAACTAACGCATCTGTAATTCTTAAAGAACTATTCATTAGGTCGGTTAAATAATAATAAAAATAAAATATCTAGATTAAATGAAAGGCCATCAAGTACATTCTTACGCGCTCGATCCCATGGTTCCGATTCCTGGCGATCCTCTTTTTTTTTTTTTTTTTTTCGCTTTCGAGATGTTTCTTACAGCTACAGTTTGCAAATTCAAGATACTTAATTAAGTTGCAGTTGCCATTCATAAAATAAAAACCGAGCAAACGCACCTCTCAGAAACATGACGGACAGTTACCATTCTGAATCTCGAGTCAGGGATGGGCAGTATATCTAAATACGTTGCAATTAAAATAGCATTTAAAATATAAATACACGCATTTATATTTTGTAGTTAAATACAGGCTGGAATAATTTCTTTATAATTATATTTAAATGCCATTTTTGGGTGTTTTTTTAAGTACTTTATAAATACCCCTAAATACGCAAGGTACTGACTCACATTTTAAAGTTACCCTGCATTTGATCTTTCGGCAAGAAAGGCAAAGCAGAGTTTTGAGAGCCCCGCAGTTAGGCTGAGTTTTCGCAAGCACGTACTGCTCGCGACACCGTTGTCTGAACTCTCCAGCATGTGGCTGAGCGGTGCCCTATCGGCGGTGTCGCACACGAAGGAACTATACCAATACAGCCTCCTAGGGGAGGCCGCTATCCCTCTCTCTCACTCTCTTGCTATCAGACGACACCCGGGTATCCGAGGGTTATTTCTCCCGACAGGTGGCGACTGCGCGCGGCCTCCCCTCCGAGTCCGTATTGGTACAGTTCCTTCGAGCGCGACACCGCCGATAGGGGACCGCTCCGCCACAGGCTGGAGATTTCAGACAACCGTGTCGCGAGCAGTACATGCGACAAACCATAGATGGCGAGTTTGTCACTATTGTTGCAGAGCCATTTATAGGGAGAGTTTGGCCATTCTCTGATCTTTTGCCGCCTCATGGGTGGAGCCTATTTTGACGTCAGAGTCGTCATTGCGCCGCCCAAAAAGCCTGAATCCAAGCGGAATCCGCTTTCAGCCATCTAGTTCCCGCCATATTGATGCTGCCCGCCAGCTGGTCGACAGCTCCGTGGTCGCGCTGAATGTAATCTACAGGATTAACCGGCTTATGACCCACAGGCGCCAGTGATAAGGGGGCTTTGTTGCCAAACGGAAAGAGTTCAAGGACGAAGGGCTTTCGAAGCAAGAAGTACGCACGTGTCTTCTCTCGTCGGGTTGTGAACAACGATCAGCATCAATATGGCGTCGGCGACTGGTTGACGACTGGGTAACAATAGAGCACGACGAGGGAGGTCGTTCAGCCGTGACGTCGCATGACGCGCTTTAAGTTAGGCTCCTCCCAATGGCCAAACTCTCTCTATAAACGGCTCTGTATTGTTGCGGACAACGGGCGGGACTGCCCGACTCGTACCTTGTTGTACGAAGCATCTTCGTCAAATTTAATACGAGCCTTTCTTTGTCGGCACCTACGGATAGGTGTTCTCCTTTGCGAATCTGATTCCATAAGTTCGAACACAAGATATTTAGAAGATGCAGCCTTTGAGAAACTTAGGCCTCGCCACGATAACCTAACATATATGACTGCTATATTGTTCCTTGCCGATTTGTTGTTACGATCATCATTATTTCTGCAATTGCTGATGACATCTTCCTCACAGTATTTATGGTAGCAGTTATGGTATTTAGATACTGTACTTATATATTGCATTTAAATACTCATATTGAAAAGTATTCAACAAAGTATTTTGTATTTATATTTAAATACTAAAAAAATTTGTCTATACCCATACCTGGCTGGAATACGCGGGATGACAAACACAACTCAATCCTCAAGGTCGCTACAACCTACGCCACATTCACTCTACACTCTACACTCACATTTTGCTCCCCTGACTCCAAAATTTGCCCCCTAGCACTGTAAGTAGTCGCTAAATATTGCCAAAATCTCGTTCGTTTAGTCCTCAAAGGGACGAAAGGTTGTGCCAATGTAGCTTCTGCACGGCTGACTTTTCCTTTTGCCTGCCCTTTTTCTTTTTCGTAATAAACATATTTCCCCAATGTAGATCGTGTTCTTTTACAAATCAATCAGTACTAAAAGTACTCTTATTTTCCTTGAGAGTGGAATGGTGCTTGCGTCGTCCGCTGTCGTGGGGCTTCGCTGTGCGTTTTGTTCCTGTGTGCGTGTGTGTGAGGGAAAGAGAGAAAAGATGCAGGAGAGGATGTTAAGAGAGAGTGTCCTGTCCGTTCGAATTACGCCCTCGGCAAGTCACCCGGAGGCTACCAGCTCCGGTGCGGTAACGGTAAGGTAAGCTTGGAGACTGGGAGGTCCGCGGTTCGAATCCGCGGGCCGGCTGTGCCGTCTGGGGTTTTTCCTGGGTTTCCCTCAGATGTGTAATAGGCGTATGCCGGCACAGTTCCCCTGAAGTCGGCCCGTGGACGCAGCTATCCTCCCCCCGAGCGGATTCCGCTCGGTCTTCCACTTCACTCTTTCCTCTCCTCCTCTCCACCACCTTTCCCTTCCCGAGAAACATGCCGCCTAATCAGGCAGGCAGACCTCTCGGGTTCCTCCCAACGACACTCCTCCTCCTCCTCCTCCCGGAGGCTCATCTTGCACGTATTTTGTACTTTTGTTCGCGCACTGCATGTAATTTCATAATTGATTTGTGCAGTAAAAGTTTTTGAGCGTAAGAAAAGTGCCCGTATGGCGCAGCCGGTAGCGCACTTGAACGGTAATAGTGAGTTTTAGTATAACGTACGCCGTCGCCTTTGCGTACGTTATACTAAAACTCACTATTAAGAAGTGCGGTTTCAATACCCGCTGCTGTCTGGCGTTTTCGACGACTGCCATATTTCGATCTCAATGAACTTCACTTCGTCCGTTGTACTGTCCGAGAGCAATTACATCCCGTGCATGATTGATTTAAGCTGCAGTTGTTTCTCGAATAGTATATCGTCGGTAGGGTAAGCTACCGTCGCTTCCGTTCAAATACATTCATTCCCGATATACACTAAACGGTCGATGAAAGGAGCGCTTTCCCGCTATAACGTCTTGTCGTCCGAAAGAAAGACAAAGCAACGCTGCGTAACTGACGCGTGGGGAAATATCGTACTATCTGAGTGACGCGATTGCAATATGACTTTACAGGCACCATCACTCAAAATGGTAGCTATAATTTAGAATTACGAACTACTTTTGCGGACAAGTATGTCGTTAGTGTAACTAGTTGTACGTTACAAATGCTTGTGTAGTGTTACAAACGCTTGTAACTCAATTATTGTTCAAGGCTGAATATACGCTTATGGTAGACGGAACAATAATTGGCTAGAGGTTTCCTTCGTCTTTTTTGTTTGTTTTGTTTTCGTTTTATCTTTTTGTGACGCCAACTTTACGCTCGTGCGCTCGGGCCTTTGCGAACAAGTATCGAAGAAATACTCAAGCATTTTTTTCCGTAACAACGATACGAGTAACGCTAATGGGGACGCGAAAGACAAGGACATAAGATACACACAACAGGCTGAAATGTATTGCGAAAACAAAAAAGAGGCATAAATACACAAACCGGTAACAGACGACACGTGCCGACATTCAAGATTTCACACATGCGGAACGACGCGTCGCTTCCAGTAGATAACAGGTGTGTAATTAGCTGTTTAGGAAGGCAACCTCTTTATCAGACAGTGCAACAGATGGTTGACTAACACGCATTCGCGTCCCCAAATATTGCAGTATGCTATCCCTTTCGCGTCCCCAAATATTGCAGCATATGCTATCCCTTCCGCGTCCCCAAATACTGCAGTATATGCTATCCCTTCCGCGTCCCCAAATACTGCAGTATATGCTATCCCTTCCGCGTCCCCAAATATTGCAGTATATGCTATCCCTTTCGCGTCCCCAAATACTGCAGTATGCCATCCCACCAACTAGCCCAACTTTCTGCACTATTTAACTATCTTTCTATTATGTGGCGATGCAAGAGTGGTTCTTATGTACATTACCAACTTAGCGCCTGTGAAGCCTTGGCCTCACGTGTATGTTACGGATTCAAGACGACTTGTCTTCACAAAGACCGAGTACGTGCGTTTCTGCGCTATTTATTTGTTTATTTATACCGCAAGGAAATTTTCATGGAATTGAAAATACTACGCTTATCGCCGTGGTGCATGTGGTCGCAGTCAATCAGATTAAAACGCATCCTTATGTTTTCAAACTGACCGTATACTCTGCGTATGTATACTCGGGTATGAGATTCTCACGAGATTTCTGCTTGGAACTTCGGGCATCTCAGTGAATTATGCATATCGTAAAAGCCGCAAACCGAATTTTGCAGGAAAATGGAGCCATTTATTTTAGTTAAAGGGCTTCGTGAGAAAATCCGACTTCAGCCATTTCGAGCGCATTGCGTTTTCGTTGCAACCAATCCACTTTCTGCTACATCTTTTTTCTATTACAGTTTATTTTGAGACACTGGCGTTAAAAAGAAAGAAAGAAGGTAAGGAAGCGAACATTTGAAAAATAGGTATATAGTGCGTAATATTTGTTTTTTACAGATCTTTTCTTCTAATCAGGCTATGAGAGCGGCATAGATGACGTTTTTTTTTCATTTGAAGAACACGACCTGGCGTACATCCTCTTGAGTGTAGTGACTCATTATCGAAAATTATTATCGAAAATGTTTCAGGAAAAATCTTCCCGGAAACGCAAGGGCTCGCGGGAACTTAAGAACTTCTGACAGCATTACGAGACGGCCAGAGGCGGAGGTAGAAGAAGAACAACAACATTCCCGGTGTGCGCAACAGCAGCGTCAGCCAGGGTAAACCGTAACCGAAGCAGACGACAGAGCAGTGTCCCTCAAAGTTCCCATGCTGCTTTGCGCCGCGCGCTTGGTGGCGCTATACCGCTATGCAAATGAATCGAAACCGAAACCGCGCGCGCCTGAGGACCGTATGACCACTATCACCGTCGGTTTGTCACACGGGCTGGGGCAGGCCGTCTCATCGGCATTCCGTGGTAATGTTTGCTGTAGACATGTACCGTAATTTCACGCGTATTAGCCGCGGCTTATGCGCGATTTTTTTTTCTCATGAGCGCTGCGCGGCTTATGTGATGACTTTTTTTTTTCAGGTATTTTCCCCATACACTGATTTTAACGAAAGGGTCGACAGTGTCTCTGGAATAGCACTGCCCTGCTGATGCACGAACAGTGCCTAACAGGGATGGGTCCACATTCGAGTAGGTTGCCCGCATGCAGCTTTAACGAAAGTGGTGATAGTGATTCATGCCTTCTGGAAGACCACTGACCCATCAATACATGAAAAGCGCCCAACAAGGGCACAATCCGATCTTGGTAGTACTCTAGAACTGACCTCCTTTGTTGTACATTATGCCGATGCCGGAGTATGGACCACAGGGTTTATGGCATTACTCTATGGTCTCCTTTGTCGCACATAGGAGTCGTCTCGTATTGCCCGCGGCTTATCTGCGAGTCCGGCTTATCTGCCGGAAAATTTTCAAAACGTTCCTAAAAACGCGTCCTGCGGCTTATCTGCGGTGCGGCTTATACGCGTGAAATACGGTATACCGAATACAGCGCCTAATGGCAATGCATACGAAAAAAAGGAAAAAAAGACTTCAACGAGACGGAAGGTCCTCTTACCTTAAAGTAGCACAGAAGTCATTTTTAACACCCAGTTTTCTTCCTATAAAACTGTTAAGTTTGCCAGTAAGATGCACCATGCGAAGTAATTTACACCACAGAGTCATAATTTTCGCAGAAATTGAATTTAAAATACGCCGCAAAAAGCGACCGTGCGCAACGGTGGTGAAGAGCAGTACCAGCCTGTGATCTGCCTGGAACCTCGCGCTGACGCTATAAGGAGAACGCTCGCTGATTGGCCTAGAGAAATGGTGTCTGCTACTCCGCTGTCGTCTGCTACTCGGCTGTTCGGGGTTCTGATAAAGCCTTTCTGCTTGCTCGGTAATGCTTCGGCCGCTCCTTCTATCCCCAATTTTCCGGGAGAACTGGCAAAACAGGTTTACGGCGGCAAACGGACAATGCGCTGACCCCGACTGACCGGCAAACCAGAACGCGTCTCCTTATGCCGTCATCGGTGACGTGCCATCATACCTCCTCATCCTCGTTATAGCTGGAGTGCCGAGTTAAGGGTGAAGGCGCGGAGCTACGTTTATGTGAGTTTTTTTCTGGGAAACAAATTGCACACATCAAAACCTTCCGCGCTATTCGGTATAATGACACACACACTTTCATCAGATGTCTTAATCTGAAATTTTTTTGGATGGCCCAATCTAGAGGACTGTCCTAGCTGTACCGGTTCCATGGGCGCACTGCGCGCTAGCCGTTGTCGGTCGTACACTGGCATCGTATATGTAAAAAAGCCAGACGAATATAGTGCATGATCCATATAAGAAGTGCTGAGAAAAAAAAAGCCGCTGAAGCCACTCCTTGTGTACTTAATTGTCCAGCGTATTCTACAGAAAGCCCGTGAAAAGAATCCCGAAAGTTGAATAGAAATTACAAAAATGGGCACCTCTGTACAGCTCTCGTATGCGTCCGGCAAAATTTTAAGTTTGCAAGAACGGAAATTTTTAGATTAAATTAAAAGTAGAAAGAAAGAAATGGAAGCGTAGGTCGCACTGGTTCGACCAGCCTTCCATGACGCTCGATGTGTGAAACCATATTGAGTGATTGACCTAAAAATTACTTCAGGGCCCGCTTGCACGAAACGTATTTAGTGTAACACTTAACGAGTTTCCCACTTAATGAAGTGCCGGAGCTGTAAGTGGCTTGCACGAAGCTTTTACAACACTAAAGTGGCGGCGCTAGCTCCGCGCAGACTAAGGCACCGGCCAAGGGTCCTAGAAGCACCCTAAACTACAGGGTGTGTGCAGAAAAACATGACCCGCATTTTGACATGTAACTCGTTGTCTACTTAGCCGAGGAACTTCCGGTGGCGCACGACGGCGTATTTATGCGTGCGAAAGCTACAAAAAAATCCTGGAAGCCATACTCAGTGTAAAAAAATAAACAGAGCGCGAAAACATGGGCTTCCATGCATTAGAATAGGGCGGTCATGACAGTGCATGGTAGTGCATTTCGGTCTCATGAGAGTTATGTGCAGGCACCACTAGGGATACTGCAGATGAGCATCCATGTGGGACATCGTTTCGATTTATGCACCGATAGCTCCCCTAGCGGTACTTGAACACAACTCTCCTACGTGGACCGTGTTGCCCTTTCACATACACCCTGTTGTCCACCATGTTGCCCTATTCTGATGCACGGAAGCCGAAGTTTTCGTTGTTCTGTTTATTTTTTAAGCCGGGTATGGCTTCCACAATTTTTCTACAGATTTCGCACGCATAAATGCGCCATCGTACGCCACCGGAAGTTCGTTAGTTAGGTAGGCAACAAGCTATGTGCCTAAATGCGGGTCACGTTTTTCTGCACACACCCTGTATATACCGCACTAAAGCTTAGGACTAACATGTTAGCTGCCACGAACCGTGTATTGGGGATTCGTCGACGGCACCAACTGTATCTCGCAATACAGTACGCATTTTCCTCGCAATACCAACAACTCTCATTTTTTTTATGCTGTGGGTTCCGAACGTTTTGTGCTTTTCGTTACCAACATCTCTCAAAATGATCGCCGCGCGAGGTGCCTCTCACCGGCACTGCCGGCGGAGCTAATCGCTCCATCATCAAGCAATTCGAGACGCATACTTTGGGTCACAGGCTTTATTTTATTTCACGAAAGCACGCAACAAGTGTCCTAATGCGTCCTTGCAGCTACAATGATATTACAATACCTTATTTTGGATCTACAAACTGTTTACGTGCGACGGCAGAAGCAGACGACTTCCCACAATACAAACATGCAGTGACGCACGACTTCCTGGGATGAACTCCGGAAGCTCCCTTTCTACCAATGAGAGCCGTCCGAAAGCTACTACTGCTCGTAGCCACGATCCACTGTAGAACACTTGACTTATAGGGCGTTCGTCGAAGTGTTCGTGCAAGCCACTTTGTGTCGGTTTAAGTGCAACCCTAAACCTACACTCTTAAAAATGAACTTCACCGCATAGCACGCTCCTAGCCAACCGTCATCCCGAATGATAACGTTCTCGCCCTAGATTTGTTGAAAACGGGAGGAGGAGCCTATTTTGTGCCGTGCATAATGGTACAAAATAGGCTCCTCCTCCTCCCGTTTTCAACAAATCAGGGGCGAGAACGTTGTCATTCGGGATGATGGTTGGCTAGGAGCGTGCTATGTGGTGAAGTTCATTTTTAAGAGTGTAGTGCACTAATGCATTAAGAATGGAAGGGTTCGTGCAACCATGCCGAGCACGCATGTCCTTCATAGTTACCACCAATTTCGATCGTTATCACGTAGGTCAACATAGCGTTTGATAAAGGGAGTAAAAGGGTGATAAAAACAATGAGCATATATATCCAAATTGCTATACAAAAAGGCGTACGCCCTCCTCGCTCACCGAATCAGAAGTGGTTACCCAATCATTCGTGGCAGAAGGTGAGGTAGCAGGTATAACTTTGCCACCTTTTAGGCACAACATATGCGACAAATATCATCTCCTAAAACGTGTAACTGCTCCACCCCTTTCCTTAAGAGTGTAGTGTTCCGTATATGCGCGGCATGATGCGCACTGCTGAATGTTTTGATGCCGATTCACTGAATAGACCTTTTCAGAAAAGCAAGCGCCACCTGTGGCACGCAAGGACTCATGGGAACTTAGAGCGCCTACTAGCATTTTGAGACGGCCAGAGGCGGAGGTAGAAGAAGAACAACAACATTCCCGGTGTGCACAGCAGCGGCGTCAGCCGAGATACACCATAACCGTAGCAGACGACAGAGCAGTGTCCCTCAAAGTTCCCATGCTGCTTTGCTCCGCGCGCTTGGTGGCGCGAGCATCTTTTTCAAATCGTCTATTGTACCCCACTGCAGTTCTCGCGAATGTTCCACTGACGACGTTTATCTTCACGTCCTTCGAACGGCAACGTGAATTGGCTTCGCAACGCGCACTATGTTTTTCACCGGAACTGCTCCATGGTGTGGCACGCGCAGCATGGACTAAAAACACCGATGCACGAGCTGAAACCACGTTCTCTGCTTAGCGCCGAAGCAAGGAATAGTTCGGTATAAATTTTGGTTGCAGCTTCGTAACGGAATCGAAGTTGTGAATTATGATACCAAGTACGAAATTAACAAAGCGTGTAACGTAATATTGAAGTAAACTTGTTTTTGCATCATAGTGCCCCTTTTATTACTTTTAGACGGTAACCGTCCCATGACTGTTTGTAGTGGTATCGTACAGCTCAACCCAAAGTCAACCGTTACGAAACAATCCGAACCAAAAAAGGAAAGATAAGAGGGAAGGCAAAATATCAGACAACGTCTACGGACATAGCAAATGATATATTATAAATATTAATGCTTTACGCACCTTTGTGACAACGAGGGTAGAGATGCCTTGTGCTCCACACTGTGCTAGCCCTACCTGCTGAGATATAGAATGACAACCCAAATGGAAAAAGAATAAAAGACAAACACACAACGCCTCTCTCTTCCCACGCGCTGAAACAAAAGCTCGGTCGCTGTCATCTTCGATTGCGGAGCTTAGCCCGTTTCAGGAGGGAAAGCTGAGTTCGCACCACGATGCCTCCGAACGTTATAGTTCCAGTTCAATATGAAGCCAATCTGGCCCGATGAGTGCGACAGAGCGTTCAGGAAAGCCCTTCATAATCCACACGTAGATTCAAGACACGTACACGGGGGATGCCAGATTCTTTTTGACGCCAGATTCTGTTTCCGTTTGTTGTCGTCTCCAGTTTGAGTTGTATAGGCACACTTAAGCCTCACCTCCGAAGCACTGCACGTTACAAAGTTGGCGTCTCAATAATGATATACGCCATCGAAAAAGATTGAAATCGAGACGCAAAGGGTTCATCGCAAGGGTTCGCATGTTATTGTCATCCTCGTTTGTCAATGGGGGATACACGCTGGCCCCAATTTGTCTTCATCTTCCTCTTTTTCTTTTTTTTCTCTCATCAGTTTTTTTAATTCTTTTATTTCTTTTTCCGAACCAAATAAACGTATCTCGCATTACCTCTGTAGCGTTGTTGCTTTCGCGTTGCCCGAGGGGGAATATTAGTATGACTTTGTTTGTGCTTGTCTAAACACATATGGATGAGGCCTATATTTGGAGTGCAGCAGCGCATTCTGCTCCTCCAGTAGCGATGTGTCCTAGTAAACTAATTAACCAGTTAATCATCGGATGCATTAGGTTAATCATCATCATCAAATGAAGTTGTTGTTGTTGTTGTTGCCATGCTCGGTGGATTAGGAGGATATGTTTACACCACACGAGAGAAAATGCAAGCCAGACTACACTCGTCTTGGAAGAACTGGAAATGTACTTGTCCCAGAGATGCGCATCTGAAGCCGACAGAAGTGCCTCAGCAACTGGGTTGCAGAGCCCAATTCGTTCCCGATTCTCACCAGGGGACGGAATGTTTTGTGATGAGATTTCAGAGCAAGCATAGAAGAACCCTCAGATGAGAGGCAATATTAGTTAACGAATGCCCCACCATGCTGTCGGATGTAACCATACATTTCGTGCGATGTAAAACCGCGGATTATTACTTTTACGGTTACTACGCTGAACTGAAACTAGAGACACTGAGGTCAGCGGTTATCAGTCATGCAGTTACAAATATTGAAAATTGAACGTTATACTGACACGCAATCGTGCAAGAACCACGTCTCTTGACAAGAGACGTGTCATAAAGGGGTGTACAGGAAGTTCAGGGAGTTCCAGAGAGGGGGGGGAGGGGGCCGTAGGGGTTCGAGCGGTCTGCTTGCCTATAGGGATGTTGCTGATGGGATGATAGAATGGGACGCTAGGGATGGTGAGGGCTCGGGAGAGGGATAAAAGGGGGTAGGGGAAGGATGTAGCTACACAAGGCTACAATAGTATACACCGTCCAGGTACCTTTCTAGTTGATATTTTTTTTAGTCCGTGCTATGGCGCCACGAGGCAACTGTGGCTATGAGTGACGTACAGACGTGAACCGATGGAGAGAAGGCAACGGGAAGGAGTGGGGGACAGGGGGGTGGATTAGTATATGCGTCCTGGGTCGACTTCAAGGGGAACTGTGCCGACATTCGTCTGGAAAGTCTGCCGGAAAACCCAGAGAAAACCTCGGACAGCAGAGCCGGTGCCGGAATTCGAACCCATGTCACCTCCAGGTCTCGGCCGTGGAAGACGACCATCCTAAACACCCATGCCACGCGAGCTGGTTCTATACGCACGACCTACTAGATTATGACGACCATGTCATAATCGGTAACCCCTATGAGGAGCCCGTCCGCACAATCCGCTAGGGGCGCTCCTCATCGGCACGCAAGATCTGCATCACGATTGGACGACGGAAATTTGAATTCTGAACGCGCAGAAGCGTACGACTATACTGTAGCAGACGACAGCAATACCTCCTATGTAAACGCTAGAATGATGATGGTAATCAACCACAGAATGAAATATCTTCCGTGGACTATCCACCGTTTGTACAGAGGTACTAAGGTAAGTTGCAGTACAAAGTATTGTAGAAGTATTGTAGAAGTACAAAGTATTGTAGCGCCACCGCTAGCTTCCAAATGCGGCGCTGGGAATGGGTGCCACGACATGGTCGTTATAATCTAGTAGGTCGCGGTGCTATACGTAGTTCAATTGCTCTCGTCGAAAGGAGGAACCATGCATGCAGAACAGCCGAGGTTCATTGACGGTTTCTTGTTACATTGCAGATGAAACAATCGAGAGAGGAGGAAGCAAAGGTATGGACACGCCTGTTTCCTCTTCCACTAAATAAAGCAAACGTCACACATTGCTTTATCCCGTTTGCAACCTATTTGCACAGTTCCCCCTGAAGTCGGCCTAGGACACATACTAACCCCTCGTGTCCCCAACTCCTTCCTGCAATCCTCTCTCCATCTGTCCACGTTTGTACGCTGCTCATGGCCACAGTTGTTTCGTGGCGCTAACACGGAGTTTAAGAAGAGGTATGGTTGATTGCTGCCTTGCCCCGCTAATGTTTTAGTGATTCATTTTTGACTGACCTAAATTATTTTACGCGTCCCGCGTATCGCATAGACCGCAGCAACAGCCTATGCAGAGTTGTGCCTAACTCGTTACAAGCAACTCGTTACTTGGTAACGGTTACTTTTTTTGGTAACGAAGTAACGATTCAGTTACTTTTTAAAAAATGGTAATAGTAACGGAATCAGTTACAAAAATTGGTAACTCGTTACTGACGTTACTCGTTCCTTTTCTTCATCGCGGGGGAGCACATTTCGGCACACCGTGTGGCGCAATGCGTGCAGATTTGACCTGCGTGACCCACGACTACGTATTCTTGCAGTCCCTCGCTGGATGTGTTGTTGTCTTTTTTCTTGTTTCCGTAATCTCCGACCATCACTCCTTCCCAAGAATGGGCACTAATTGTGCTATGGCTACAAAAAATGCGTTTCGACTTCTAGCCTTTTCTTGTCTTTGCTAAGCTTCTGAGCGCCTTAAATTATGACGCAGCCCCTCATCTGTTTTGGGGAACCGTTGGTGATCGGTGGCACGAAAACCGGTGTTTTTTTCTTGTGTGTTCATAATCTCCGATCACCTCCACTTCGGAAAGAAGGGAAAAGGTCCAGGCAAACTGATATAGACTCATGGTAACGGGCCGAGAGACACGGAACACGAATTCGAGAATTCGAGTTCTTCTGAAGTGTAATTCCTCATTAATAAAGAGCGGAAGGCAAGTGACGGCATGTTTGTTGGCTCCTTTAAATATGCGACGGTAACGTAAAAGTAACTCGTTACCTGTGAGTAACGAGAACTCGTTACTTTTGTATGTTGGTAACGAGTAACGTATTTAGTTACTTTTATCTGAAGTAACGAGTAACGGTATTTAGTTCCTTTTTTTTTTTTTGTAACGGGCATTTTTTTTAGACTTACAGTGATAATGCGCAGTCAACTATAAGATATGCTAACTCAGCGTTTTCCGAACAGGATTCTATTCAACACCCGCGAGGTAACCTAACCTCCTGCCAAGGCTCGCTCTTATTGGACAGCCTTATTATCGGACCCTGCTCGAAATTTGACCGTTTGCATTGGGACTATATGCCATCGAGTTCGCAAGACTAGATTGGCACGGCTGACGGACATTGCAAATCAGGAGCTGGGGATCAGGTTTGCATCGGTTGGCGCAATACGCAAGTCAACACGACAATTTCTCCGTCCACCACGCTTTTCTCTCGTGTGTCGAAGCATTCGAAGCGCTTGGAAAAGTCAAAGCTACTCTCCTGCCTACGTTGACTTGGGATTTACCGTATTTTCACGCGTATTAGCCGCGGCTTATGCGCGATTTTTTTTTTCTCACGGGCGCCCTGCGGCTTATCCACCGGTGCGGCTTATCTGATGACTATTTTTTCCTGGTATTTTCCCCATACGCCGATTTTAACGAAATGGCCGACAGTGTCTCTGGAAGAGCACTGCCCTGCCGATGCACGAACAGTGCGTAACAGGGACGGGTCCACATTCGAGTAGATTGATCTTCCTGGTGCATTCCCCCAAGCAGCTTTAAGGAAAGTGGTGACAGTGATTCACGTCTTCTGGAAGATCACTGACCCATCAGTCCACGAAAAACACCGACAAGGGCACAATCCGATCTTGGTAGAAACCCAGAACTCACCACCTCTGTTGTACACTGTGCCGATCCCGGAGTATGGACTACAGGGTTTATGGCCTCCTCTATGGTCTCCTTTGTCGCACAAATCAGTCGTCTCGTATTGCCCGCGGCTTATCTGCGGGTGCGGCTTATCTGCCAGAAAATTTTCAAAACGTCCCAAAGAACGCGTCCTGCGGCTTATCTGCGGTGCGGCTTATACGCGTGAAATTACGGTACAAGCATCAGTGGCAACCCCTAATGCGCTATAGCCGGGGGAAGTATTGTGAAACAGTTTAATGAAGCATAATGTAAAAACCCCCGAGACTAGGGAACACGAAGGGACAGACACAAACACGAAGTCTCAAACACAGCTCTAGCCTAGCCCCTAGCCATTTCTTTTTTTCATTTGTTCATAGTTTAACGCATCCGGCAAACCCGAAGTGACATTTTGATTTTGCGACGAAACAATAACATTTAAGTGAATTATGATTACACAACTAGATAATCAGCTATATACAGAACACGATTTCGCTACTTGCACGACATCTACACAGTTGCCCCAGTGTAGAAGGCTCCTTGAGTGAGGTCGTGCTGACATGATCAGGGGTTCCTTTCAGATCCTACATGATCAGGGGTTCCGAACAACAAAAGTTGAGAACCACTGTGCCAATTCATCGATAAATGCAATGGTAGAGGTATTGTACCGCCAGACCAAGCAAGAAGACCATTTAACACTGGCTTAGCTTCTTCTTCTTCTTATTTAGTGGAGCCAGCCTCCCCCCCCCCCCCGTTTCATCACTATCATCATCATTTTTCTGTCTATCTACGCGTGTACGCTGCTCATATAACCAAGGTTGGTTCGCTCTGCAAACACGGAATGATAAAAAAAAATTCCATTCACTTTCTGCGTCAAATTACATTATTTTGCGGCATTCTTTTCATTAATTTCTTATCCCTCGATTATATGCGTATATATATATATATGACACATTGTAATACAATTTTTAAACATATATTTACCTGGATAACAAAGCCTCGCATGCTTGGGCTCACCACGTTGAGAATGCGCACGAAAGAATGCGAATGAAATGTTGATTTATGTTACGTTATCGCAGTTACAGTGACGAGTTATTAGTCAGTTTTAGTATACCGCGGGTAAGGTTATCGTGCCTATCGGAACCAATCGCAATCGTGCGTGACTCAGAATCTTATCCACTCATTGGTTCCGGTTGATACGGTGAGACGCTAGCCATCTTATCAACGGTCTACTAAAACTCTCTCCTAAGCAGCACAATGTACTGAAAGTCGAGTGCAATAGGGGTGGACGGTACCCAAGCAGCACAATGTACTGAAAGTCGAGTGCAATAGGGGTGGACGGTATGTGTCTCATCAGTGTTCCTTAGTTTCACGAGTCTGTTCAAGTTCTTCCACCTACCCGGCCACCCCTATTGCACTCGACTTTCAGTACATTTTGCTGCTTGGGCTATTACCGAGATCGGTGCATTGCACTGGTGCATCCGTATGTTTTGCATTTTGCCATTATGCGTCGTTCCTCAAGAACGATCTTCAAGTGTGATTACATGGCCCTAGAATGTTGGCTTATCGGTGTCATTGCGCAGACATCATTCGGCATATCACGATGTCCATCCCAGTTGAGCCATCAACTTTACTTTTTCGCATAAGGTAAAACAAATGCAGGAAATGTTACAGCCGCTGCTCTAACGTTTCTCCTTCTAAATAACATGATGAAGTAACGGAGGACTGTGGGGAAGGAGAGCGCAAACTGTGTGTTTCGTATACTTTCTTTCCCCCGCTTCTTCTCTATATTTCTTCTGTTTTCTTATACGGTTGGTCCTTGTTCAGGGCGGATCTTGAGAGGCTCGAGCTAAAAGCGAAGCAATGTTGACGTAGCGCAAAAAGAAGACTTTTTCATTCTGAAGCGGTCAGCATTTTGGGCTACCACCATACCCATTATAACTTTATTTCCCTCGTGTGATCATTGGTTGGATATTGCGCAAGCTCTTTCTCGAAATATCACGTGATCAGGCTTGAGAAAAAAAAAAGAAAAAAGAAGAAGAAGAAAAACGTGTCATATCTTATACGGAGGGTTACGAGTTTTTCGAATTTATCCGAATGGTCCGAGAACGTCCGCCGTAAAATTTTCATGCAATTTGGATTTGGTTAAAGGTTTCGGTAATCGAGAGTTGAGCATGAAAAGTCATGCCCTCATTATCGGTTGACGCAGTTCATTTCCCTAGGTGTCGAAGTGTGGGGTCTTAGAGATCCAGATCCGTGTAATGCGGGTGACCTCCATCGTCCTTGCAGTCAATGTCTCAACGCTGCCTCAAAGAGCTACCCCATTTAGCTACAACTCGACATCAGGGAATTTCAACAACGCACTTCGAAAACGTTCAGCGCCTACCATGTTGAAAAAAAAAGATAAAAAGTTGTATTTTAGTTCATTTTTGGGGGGAGTACACCCTTGCAACATATATCACTACCTTTGGAGTGTCCCTAAGGGGTCTCCACTCCGAAGGGGGTGATACAATAAGGGGAAGTACCTGATAGTAAATGTAAACACCCCAAAAAGGAGTTACAACAAGTCTTTCTTTTTTTTTTTAAAGAGTGCTGGTTTCTCCTTTCTCTTTTCCCGCAAATCACGTTTCTCTTCCTCTTCAAAGTCCATTAGGGAGCAGAGACGGTATGCAGATTGTCTCCCTCGAAGAATAGCTAGTTGTTGCAAAACAGACAGTACGACAGGACGCGGGCGAAAGCCGCTTTGGGACTATATAACCGACATGGTCCCTCGACATGGTCCCTCATAACAAACTTCTGTATAAGCTCTCCATTCTAAATCTGGATTATGATGTCCTCCGGTGGATAGAATCATTTCTTACAAAACGGTCGCTCTTTGTTTCCTGTAACAATTTCCACTCTCCCGAAATCCCAGTAACATCCGGCATACCGCAGGGCTCTGTTCTCGGTCCTCTGCTGTTCCTCATCTATATCAATGACTTACCTAGTGGTCTAACATCAACCGTCCGACTCTTTGCAGACGACTGCGTCATTTATCGTAAAATCGATTCTGCTTTGGACCACTCAACATTACAAAATGACTTAACGCTAATACAAGAATGGTGCGCAGTATGGCAAATGCCCTTGAACATCAACAAATGTAACATTGTCTCCTTCACACGTCAACGACTCTGCACCCTTCCCCCATTTTCATACACAATCGATAACTTCATTCTGCCACGAGCAGATTCTTACAAATATCTTGGCGTTCATCTTTCAGCAAACATGTCATGGAATACACACATTGACTACATAATCTCGAACGCTAATCGCTCACTTGGCTTCATCCGTCGAACATTAAAGCAGGCACCTCCTCACTTAAAACATCTAGCATATCTCACTCTCACTCGCCCAAAACTGGAATACGCCTCCGCAATATGGGATCCCGCCCAAACATCCCTCATTGATAATCTTGAACGCATCCAAAACCGGGCAACACGATTCATATTCAACAATTACTGCACCACAACATCAGTATCTGCACTGAAAGCTGAACTCAACCTCTCGACCTTAGCACATCGTCGTACCATTTCAAAGTTGTCCCTCTTTCATCGATTCTTCCATACCATACCCACAGATGAATCCCCAATCGTTCGTGCCGGTATCATATTCCCCCGTCTAGACCACACTAATAAAATCGCACGTCTTCACTGTAATACAAACGCATTCTCGAAGTCATTCTTTTGCTCCACCATAGTTATTTGGAATGATCTCCCAGCACACATAGCCACCACTCACGACCACCAGTCATTTTTGAACATTATACGTCCGCTAAACTGATTTTTTGTGTTTTTTTTTCTCTGTTAGATTACTTGCAAATTTATTATGTATTATTTATTATGTATTAAGTATGTTCGGGTTGTTTATTGGTGTACTAACTCTTTTGTATTATGTCCTCTTTTTCCTCTTTCTATTTTTATCTTCACTTTCATCATGTAAATGTTCTGCATTTTATTTATATCTTATATACTGTATTGATTTCTCAGTTGTAACTGTATGTATACTGTAATTATTTTCCTGCTGTCTGTGTACTGTAACTAACTGTTTTTCCCACCCCCCATGTAATGCCCGTAAGGGCCCTTGGGGTAAAATGAATAAATGAATAAATAAATATAAAGGAATATCCGGATTTCGAGATGTTCACATCTCCAGGCGATCATGTCGTCTGCAAGATGTCGTCTGCAAATTCTGTCGCGTAACAGTTAAGAGCTTCTGCACGGCAGCTTAGAATTACTTTTGTCAATATATATCGTATACTGATAAAGAAAATTAAGACAGATTCGTCGATTAAGGCACTTCCTACTTCGTAACCTTGGGTTGTGTGCGTCCTACGTAATTATAAGCTTCGCACACGTGTGTTTGAGCTGTTTTACTAGATCTACCTAAGGGGGCTCTTTCACACGTCAGTTTTTTTTTTCGCCCGCGTTTTTAACGGTGCAAAAAGGAACCCATTAAAACCTACGGTGCCGTCCAGACGGTCACTGTGTGTCAGACATGTACAAGATACTAAAAATGTATTTAAGATAAGATAATAAATACTAACGTTAGAAGGTAATTAGGATAGAGTACAAATACATGAAAATTAAAGTAATTAAGATAGAGTACAAAGTACTCCGAAAAGTATTTGAAATATACTATTCATCCTTGAACACAAAAAGTAACCGGTCGCCGGTGAATGCGGCCAGTCGCCGCTATGTGACATGAATCACCTAAACCCCGCGCACTGCGCTAGCCGACACTGTGTGATAGGAGTCATGTAGACACCAGTCCCAAAAAGATGACAAAGAGATACCACATAACTCTACTAAGTATATATGTGACCCAGAAGCAAGCAAACTTCTAGCATGTCCCTGCTCGGCGAGGTCACAATCCGACGTCACACGTGGCAAGATCTCTACATGGAGACTTCCAAGAAGGGCCCATGCCCGGTTCTAGAGTCACTATCCGGGTCAAGTCCGAGGGACTCAGGAAATTTCCACTGAACAAGAAAGATAATGGAAAGACGAGACACAGAAAGTTTGAGAGGGATCGAGATCCAAAATATGTAATTAGAGTATTGAGTAGAAAATACCATAAAATGTGTTTTAAATAGAGTACAAATACTCAAAGCAAAAAGTATTGAGTAGAGGACCAAAATACCTCTAATTGTATTTAAAATACAGTATTTTAAATAGAATACTCAAAATACGTACAAGTCTGCTGTGTGTCCTATTATTGTTCACCGTCAACGTGGATCAAACTCGCCTGTGTCGCATGACTGAGCGAAGGTAGCGACCGGTGTGCTTTCGGTTATGGCTTTCTGGCAAGGTACTTACTTTAAAAATAGAAACACTCGTCGAAAGTGTTTACAAGTCGTTTTAGTGTGTTTCTTTTTCTTTTTTCTTTTACTTGGCTACCTTGAATCCAGACAAATTACAATCCAAAGAAGCATGTGCGACCTAGTGTTCCTGCATAAACTGATGAAAGGGGTCACAAGTTGTTCTGAACCTTGCACCAGTAAAGTCAAATCAAATCAAATTAAACCAAATAAAAAGTGTTCGGATTTTCTCGCGTGTGCTGTTTTTCGCTGTCCCCATTCCTACTCTGTGTTTGTACCCAAGCAGCACAGTGTACTGAAACTTGAGTGCACCCAAGCAGCACAATGTACTGAAAGTCGAGCGCAACATGGGTGGACGGGTAGGTGGAAAACCTTGAAGGGGCTCGTGAAACTAAAGAACATTGATAAGACACATATACCGTCCACCCCTATTGCACTCGACTTTCAGTACATTGTGCTGCTTGGGCAATAGGGGTGGACGGTATGTGTCTTATCATTGTTCCTTAGTTCCACGATTCTGTTCAAGGCCTTCCACCTACCCGTCCACCCATGTTGCGCTCGACTTTCACACATGCTGTTTGGGTACTTCCCCCTATATTCCGTATGCAGACTGCCTATAGCTCTCTTTTGCTGCTTCCGACATCCATATTGACATCTTCCCCAGTCGTAAGGATTTCCTAAAAATTGATTTTCGTGCTTTGCTCTAAAGGTATCTGGTTTCCCCCACCAACCTCCTCTCTTATTTACTAGTCCAAACCCACGTTTTCACTATGATTTATGTTATGGGTTTTCTAATATGTGCCGGATTCACTTTTGTCACATCTGTCGCAGTTCCGATATATGTTCCGGTGCGTTACCTGTTATGCTCCTGCTATTAGTATGCGCCAAGAAAAAAAAAATGACCAAGTGCCCCTTTGACGCTTCAAAGTCATTAATGTAGTCAAGCGATTATTTCGTGCGATTTAAAAAATTACGCGACTAGCGAGCGATATATTGAGACGGGAAGACAAAGAAGATGATGAACGAGCCCGGGAACGTACGTTGGAACGGAACGAGCACGTATGAGAGCACGGGAATGAGAGCTATCGGAACAAATAAAGCAGTCCTATTGGTCGGAGAAAATGTAGCCTCGCTGGCAGCGTCAGGGCGGTGACCAGCTCCCGTGGCTCAGTGGTTAGCGTGCTGGCCATATCACGTCGAGACTGGGAGGTACCCGGGTTCGAATCCCGGTGCCAGCTGTGCTGTCTGGGGTTTTTCCTGGGTTTTCCTCAGACGCTTTCAGACATATGTCGGCACAGTTCCCTTAGAAGTCGGCCCAGGACGCACATTTCCCCAGGGCGTCAGTCGTGACGTTGCCCATATACGTGAGGCCGACAATGGCAAGCCCTTTCACCATCACCACCACCATCAGGGCGGTGACATCACAACACGTGAGCGCTCGTAACGTGCACAGTAGCCAAAAAGAAGAAGCTTCACGAGGAGCACAGATTGTGACCACAGCAAAGCATCGATAAAGTTTTGTCGCGTCGTTAGCCTGAACGACTCGTTCAGCTGTCTCGTGCCGTTAAGTTGAACGTGCGAAGCGATTAAGCACCCGGCCCGGATTGATTCGGTTATATCTATTACATACCTATTGCTATCGCGGTGAAATTAGGTTTCACGAGGAAGTTACACCCGACCTTACCATTTTATGCTCTGAAATAGTGCTCCCTAAATTATTCCTTGTGTGCGGAGCACTTGGGCGCCTTGAACCATTCAAGCTGTAAGGCGTTAAACAAACTCGCATGTATCCTGCCCAGCCCGTTTATCATTAACTTATCATTCATGGTCATTGCACAGATAACAACCGCAAACAAGCAACCCTTATACGGTATGAAATACGCGTATGAAATGTGATTAAATCGTTATCGGCTTCAGCGGGGCGGAAACAAAACCTGACACCCGTGAAATGAATTCAATGGTCCTCACACACGCGCACAGTGTTTACGCAACATACAGAGAGCTTGTTACTCGAGTGTTTACGGTTGGCTTACCGTAGACTTGTCTCCCGGTAGCGTTATCAGGGTACATAATTGTTGAACACGTTCGCGCGTGGGTTAGCTATGGGTGTGAACCACAAGTATGAAGAGATGTTTTTTGTTATTTTTTGTTATTAATCTTCCATTCCTTAAGATCACGTGTTACAAGAATAGTGTTCACCTAAAAGGCATTGCAACCCTATCTCGGTTTCGGCGGCTATTGTTTTTCTCATTCCTGATATTTCCTTCCTCGCATTTCATTCCTCGCGCTACAACAACAAGAAAAAAAAAATGTAGACGATCACGGAAGATTCTGCAATTTTCAGCGGCATCTGTCAGTGCTGTTGTTGACGCTGAAGAAACGTCTTGCATTGCTGCTATATGCCGCCGGCATCTTCTGCGAAGGTCTGCAAATTTGTTTGTAAAATATTTGTGGTACGTTTACAGAAAGGTTATTAATTGCCGAAAGAGAACTCCCAGACAAGGAAGGAGACTTATACACAGGACAACAACGTCTTTTCGCACGTCGTTTCCTTGTCTCGAGGTTCTCTTCCAACGTATTCCTATAATTCTTTATGATCCGGGGGGAAGGATATATTTATTAGACGAAACGGAAAAAAGAACTCTATATCCAGGGATTAAGTGAATTTCTATTGTTCATATGCTTCTTCTGTATAACTTCTCTGTAGTGCTGCTGTACGATGTAGTCTTGGGAGCAGAGTCTTCGTCAAGCCTTCTGACTTTTTACTCTCTCCCATCCGAAAGAAAAATAAATTGAAATTGAATTGATATATAATCAGCCAGTCTGCACAGTAGGATGACCGCTTAATGCCGCTTATTAACGTCCACCATGCATGAGACCGAGGCTCTGGATCTGCATTAACGGCATTCGCGAAGAGATTAATCGTTACTCACCAAGTCGAGCTCAGCCCACTCGGTTGGCATGGGCGGATAGACAATAGAGTCTATTGGCTATCGGCTTTGTCTACGGCTATGTCTACCGAATAGACATAGCCGTGGCACGTTGTGAGTGCCGAAACCTTGCCGGTGGGCAGTTATCGTAGATACGTCGAGCAAACGCATCAAGTCGGCGTCAGGGTAGGAACTTCGTAATGGTTCACTTGGTGACCATTACGACCAGCCTGCGTGTGTCTCGCCGTTGACACTCTTCGTGATATTTCCTCGCTCCGCTGTCCTCTTAGTGTGTCCTGTGGATGCCGCTAGAGTCACTAAATGGGAAGCAGAGTAGCGACACCGAGCCACGCCGGCGAGCGAGCCCGCCATTTTGAGTCAGGCGCGGCTGCGTCGCCTAGCAACGGGACGCCAACCTCCCAGTAGAGGACAACGCGCCAGGGGTCTTCGCTTCATCATCGTTACGGTCGTCACAAGCTAACGAGTGGCGGGGAATTCAAAAAGGCGGGCACGTGACACATTGCGCGTGACGTATGCCATGGCCTTCACGTATCGCGCGAAGTGCGCCGTGCACGTGTTTTATCACGTGGCCATCTTTTTAAATTTCCCGCCCGCCTTTTTGAATTTCCTGCGACTCGTTAGCTTGTAACAACCGTAAAGACGATGAAGCGATTAAGCCCCTGGCAGTCTAGTCAGCTCGCAAGTTCGTAACTCCGCAAACCGGTTTTGGATGGAGGTGACTCAACATGGACGGCAAGTTTTTGGAAGGAGAAACCACGTGATACGATCCGCCCAATCGCGTGCACCGAACGCGGGCGGCTCCGGTGCGGAAAAGGAATACGACCCCTATTTAGTGACTGTAGCTCCCGCATGTGGTTTTCCCTCATTTCGACACTCCTGCTGTTCATCACATTCAACTTTAAATTATCCCAAGGGTACAAGCGTCAGGGAATGAAGGTCATGCGGTGTGGCGTGTGGTGCGTGAGGTGTGGCGTCACGCTGTTCACCGTTTACTTAACGCAGCGCTGGTTCTGTAAGGAGGTTTAGAAGGATTATATAAGAGATATATAAAAGATTTAGCAGACTGGAAGGCACTTACGATAACCGTTCCCCCAAAAATGGGACGCCAAACACCTCATTCCTTTGATGTGGCAGGCATCACAATGCTGATTTCGGATTTGAAAGCTTTCTTTCTGTTTCTGTTTTTCCGTGGAGCGCTTCCTGGGGAAAGGAATCTTTTTCGTGTCCCTTACCATCTCCGTTACTGGCCCTTATTTGTTTATGTTTCATTTTCGGTTAGAACTATTGTTGCTTGCGTTTCCGTTACATTTTCCGCTTCTGTTCGCGGTACCGCTCCCCCCCCCCCCCCCGCATTTTGTTTTCGTTTTTTCTTTTCTTAAAAAAAACTGCTTTGAGTTCTTGACAAAAGTTAATCCCCTTACGTTCTAAAGTACGTGCACACAAGGGACAATGTTTATTCAAAATATACATACGTGATTTCCATGAGCAGCTAACATGAACATGGTTATCATCATGAACATCAGGAACGTTATCCACGCTTGCAACACACAAGTCAATGTATGCGTGTAAGAACTATACTTCCTGTATTTACTGTATGCCACTTACAGATATGCTCCAGTTTGATAGTTCATTTTAGTTTTAATTCATCAGTTAATTTATTGCGCTTCGTTCAGGTTTATTTCACAAATTTATCTGCATGATGCGGTAAAGAATTGCAATATTCGGTTCCTGCCGTACCCGAATTATTACCGTAAATTATTGTCGTTTCCATTTCTGTTTCAGGTATTCTGTGTGTGCGATATTATGTTTCTGTTACCGCTACCTGCTATGTTTCCGGGATAATACTGTTTCTGTTACCGTTACCTGCTATGTTTCCGGTATAATACCCCCGTTTCCGTTTCTGTTACCGTTCCCTGACGCTTCCGATGTGCTAACACTCCCTAATGTATGCTTCATTTTGATTCCATCTCCCCGCACGCAAACCTTCCCGTTAACAGCTGCCCCTGTGATACTGCAGCCAAGCGTATACCGATACGAGACAAATCAATAATCACTACAAAACCACAATCACGAGCGACGTCACATCGGTACGTGCATCAATATCCGCACCTGAGGAGGGTGCCGAAATCTGACCTCACATCATCCCAATGTCTTAGCGTATGACAACATGTCGTGGCAGATTCTGCCGTGCCGCCAAATTGCTGCGTCCTACACCTAGTGCCCCGTGATCAGTTGGAGACACGCTAAAAGCCAATCGATCTGGGCGAGTGACCGGAGAATACAAACTGGAAGCAGCGAAGACGTGTACGAGTGTAACCCGAGTGCAAGTTACGGCCACAACCAAAGCAGCACGGTGTACTGAAAGTCGAGTGCAATAAGGGTGGACGGTATGTTTCTGATCAATGTTCTTTAGTTTCACGGGTCTTTTCAAGGCTTTCCACCTACCCGTTCACCCTCATTGCACTCGAGCTTCAGTACATTCCCAAGCAGCACAATGTACTGAAACTCGAGTGCAATAGGGGTGGACGGTATGTTTCTTGTCAATGTTCTTCAGTTTCACCAGTCTGTTCATGGCTTTCCACCTACCCGTCCACCGCTATTGCACTCGACTTTCAGTACAATGTGCTGCTTGGGAAGGTACGCCATAGTCGCGACCGCACACAAAGCTCCAGTTGCGTAGATGTACAGTAAACACTCTTTCCAGCTTGCTTCCCACGAAAGATCGCGACCAGATTTCCCCGCGGACGACGTCGCTTCCCTGCGTGCTAAATGAATACCGTCCCGGAGGTGGGCGTATACACTTCCTTCTTAGTAAATTGCGGCTCTCGAATAATACGTAGCGTTGTACCAAAAACGCCGTTTAACGGAACGTCCCGAGAGAGAAAGCTCTCTAATTTTGCAAGGTACATATGTGGCGCACACCACAAGGCGAAGTTTAATGAGGAGCAGGCGTTGTCCCTTGGGAACCAAATTATCTGCGATCTCGGCGCCAGCACGCGCCTACACTCTAAAAACAGCCAACTATCGTCCCGAATGACATCGTTTTGGCCCCTGAATGGTTGAAAACGAGTGGCGTACCCCTATATTTTCTGGGTTTTCCTCAGATGCTTTCAGACGTACGTCGGCACAGATCCCTTAGAAGTCGGCTCAGGACGCACATTCCTCCAGGACGTCTGTCGTGACGTTGCCCACATCTGTGAGGTCGACAAACGGCGAGCCATTTCACCATCACCACCACCACCTATAGGGACACTTATGGTTTTACGTTAATTGTTCCAAAATGGCGTACGCCCGGGGCTTTCCACAAATCGGCAGCGATAAATCCCGGCATCCAGTGTGTTTCTGATATACCGAAATCAATCCCGGTATTTGCTCGAAAAAATTTCGTTTTTTTTTTCTCTTTTTGTTTCCGCACTGGACATTTGCAATATTGGGGTATCCCGGAAATTTCAATGTCCCAGTCCGCCTCCCGGACTACACTCCAGTGTACGAGAGTCGAACTACTCGCCATGATACTGGCCCTCAGACTGGTGCCCTGTGCATACTCCAATGTCCTGCTATTGTCCGACTCCCTATCGGTTATCACCGCCCTATATAGCAAGCCCCTCCTGCGAGTGGCTCCAGATCCTGCGGACCCTGAGCATTAACCTGTGGCACTGTGGCCTCTCTCCCCCCTTCTCTCTGAGCTAAAATCTCCCTCTCCGGCCGACACCCTGACGGCCTGACACTCTTCCGCTCCTGGCCTCTATCACGCGAGCCACCGTATAGAAGGTTCCTGGAGCTGACTGCTCTCTGTTCGCTGCCCGCCCGGTACGCCCACCTTTCCCACGGTTGGCAGGCTGACCGCTGCATCTCCCGCCACGTTGAAGTTTTGCTGACTCGACTGCGCTGCTTTGCCCTTCCCCTGAACTTTTGTTTACACCATGCGGCTGTCTGTCGCTCTCCTGTGTGCGCCCACTGCGGTCATGGAGGAAACTGTGGAGCACGTTCTCCTGCACTGCCCCCTCTACGATCGCTCGCGCCTTAGCTACCTTGCCCAGCCGCTGGCGAGACAATGCGTTCCCTTTTCCCTGGGCGCCATCCTGTCGTTTCGAGCCTCGCTCACTGGGAAATGGCTGTTTGTAATAGCGCCGAGTGCCGCCACTTTTTTTTTTTTTTTGCCATCTGCGGCCGCTTCTGAATCACCACGCAGCTTTCACCTCCTTCCTTCCTGCTACAGTGGCCGCGATCATATTATTCTACCTACTGTACTTCCTACATTTTAAACTATCCTCCTTGTCCCGCGTGTGAAGCCGTGGGACTTATGAGTAGAGCTGAGCGAGGGTGCGGGTATACCCGCGGATACCCGCAGTTACCGCAGGTCATTCATTCTTTGCGGGTAGGAATTCGCGATCGCTGCCGGTAGCGGGTAAAATGCGGGTGTACCCGGCAATGTGGCCGCGGGTATTGCAGGTATACCCGCATTACCCGCACCCCATGGCCAACTAAGTGATCCCTCTCTAGTCACACGCGAGCTCAGCAATGCCCTATGTCGTTGGCCGTTAAATCCATGTGCCAGACTCCAGCAGGCGCGGGTGCGGGTTCAAGTTCGCTTACCCGTACTCACCTCTACTTATGAGCCCCAGCGATTACCCCGCTAAGAACCCTGGCCAATCGCCCCGTGTGGCTTATGCCCACTGTGCTTTGTGGTGCAAGAAGAACAAGAAGCTTCAGCCCTTTTGTCCTGGTCAATCTCCCTTAGTGGCTCACGGCCATCTTTTCACTGGAAGAAGAAGAAGAACGATAGCGAGACATTCGGTCCTGCAATGCTGCGTCTGCGTTGGATTCAACGCAGCATGTTACGAGGCTATCACTTTGCACAAGCAGTCTGCATATTGCTGCTTTCACTGTACGTTTTGCTGTTGCTCCTGAATCCCTCGGAGACCGAACGACAATCCCCCGCTTTCTCTTCGTACCAAAGCCGAGCTTCGCCCGTGCAACAGCTCGGGAAGTCCGATGGTGAGACCGAGAACCATTCTGTTGTACCCCCTAACATTGTCTTCTGCGCCCGATGCGTACCACCTACTATTAAGACGTTGGTGTACCGAAGACCTCAGGGCCTCGACATAGATGAGGACGACACAGCTTTACGGCACAACCCAGTCTTGCTCCTGACACAGGTGCGTAAGCGGGACCCCAAGGATAACGTCGTCGTTTGCGTGACCTCTTCGCCAAATAATTTTGAAGCTCGGAAGGCAATTAGACATTCGTGGGGCAACGCAACCCAGAACCTGACCGTTCTCTTCTTCATGGGTCGTCCGAGAGATTTTTATATCCTCAAGAGAGTGAAGGATGAGTCTTCAAGGCATGAGGACATCATTATGGAGAACTTGACTCCAAGGGCCAGAAACAGGGTATTGCACGCAATCCAGGCTCTACTGATAGCGCGAAGGTTGTTCGATAATCGTAGTAATGTACTCAAGGTTTACGACAACACGTTTGTGAACACACGACTATTGCTAGGGATCACAAGGGGATTTTCTGTGCCCCCAGACCAGTTGTACGGCCGGATCAGCTTTACGGGAGGAACAGCGCACCTACAGGACTGTGCGTATCTGTTTCGTGCCTCCACCATTACCACGCTCTGTCGAGCGATGGCTGACGTGCCGATGGACTTTCGGGAAGGCGTGTATATTACGGGAATGTTGGCCAAGGAAGCAAATGTTAGCCTCGTGAACACACACTTGATCGGGTCCTGCACAGGCGGCGCTATGGAGGTAGATATATGCTCTATCAGGTCTCGCTTAACCGTGCACCCTGTCACGCCCAAGAATCACTACGACTATCACAGAGCAGTTACAAGAGACGTGAAATGTGTCCCTTCAGGCCAACGCCAACGCGGTAGGACGGCTGGTGGGTAGCAGTGGTTTATACTTGAGCCAATGCAAGTGGGACAGTGCCCTACGATACCTCTTTGTAATATTAAACATTGTAATAATAGCTGTAAACCGCCGGTTTTCTCAACGTTGTCTTTGAAACCCGGCGGAGACCGCCATGAGTTCACAGGGATCAGAGCCGTATATTAAAAGGGAGTCTGGCCATTAATGAGTCATGCCTCTACCTGAACCTCCACCCACTTTTTCAGCTTTCTGACCAATGGAGTCCTGAAATATGGGGCGCTACCAATCAACCTATTCTCACTATTTGTCCCCCTATCCAACATGGGCAGCGCCACTTTCGGTGGCAAGTGGATTGGATGGGATTGAAATGGATACCTCTCTCAATCGGCAAAACTAGTGGATTTTTTGTGCAAATCTGATGAGCGACCCCTAGGGTGCGTGGTGCACGATGGGAACTGTCGTCTGCTTCCGTCGTTGTGCCGCTCCCTGCAGAACCACCTGCTGGGTCACATTCTGTTGTCGGTATGAGTTTTAAACAAATCTACATGAATCGTTGGAATATAAATGTCAAGAATGCTTATAACCATGAAATACAGTAATTAAATATAAGATTGTACAGCACACTTTTTTTGTTATGATTTCGTTGTGATCACTGCGATCGTCGTGTTCACTAGGCGGACTATCACGAGGCAGGATGATATCATTCAGAGTGATGACTGCCTGCGCGTTATGTAGTCAGTTCCGTTGTTAACAGCGTCTAGAGCTCTCATTGCTTCGTTTTTATTGCCGCAGCGTTTTCATTCACGGATACAGACTGCGGAACGCCGAGCAGGCCCATATTAAGGCCCAATCCTGGACTTTTGGCGACGCGCTTCGAGGGTTCCCGGAACCACCTCTGCCGCACAGAACTGCCTAACCTGTCACCGTTTTCGGCAGCTCTCGACGCGTGGCGCCACCAGTACTTACGGGCCATAGAAATCTTTAGGATGATATCGCCAGCTCGCGTGTCTCAGTGGTTAGCATGCTGGCCATGTCACTTCGAGACTGGGAGTTCGAATCCCGGTGTCAGCTGTGCTGTCTGGGGTTTTCCTCACACGCTGTCAGACATATGTCGCTACAGTTACTTTAGAAGTCGGCAAAATTGTTCCGTACATAGAACACTGGATTGTGGTATAACTGGAGGAAACGGCGAAAAACGTTGGAAAAATAGTGGCGCGATATGGGCAAAATGTACTTGCCAATATCGGCAGCCCATATTGGCTACATATTGGTCCAATATCGAGTCTCGTCGCACTTCCCTGGTCCCACACTGGCAGCCCATATATGACCAACATTGGTAATTCTAGCAGCCCACACGGGTCCAACGTTGGGCCAATATTGGCGCGACGCTTGGGGTAGCTGGGAGAGGGTGTGGACAAAACGACTTTGCTTGTCCGCCCGAACGAAGAAGGAAAAACATGCATCTAGCATGAAACAACAACTACTACTTTATTTTGAGACGGAGAGTGGGGAGGTTCATCGCCAGGGGCAATACTCTACGCATTGCTGGTGGGGATGTGGGGAATGAAATAACGAGCCCCTTCACAATAACGATCGAAGTCCGATGGTTTCCAGAAATGTCAAGAGAGCTTTGAGCGCAGATCGTTGCTGGGCTGGATTGGGCCAGGGACCAAGCAATTTCGATAGGGAGAAGGGGCGACAGTCCAGCTGACAAAGAGACTGGGAGAGTCCGGTTCGAGAAGGTTGGTAGTGGGGCCAATGAACAAGAATAAAAAAAAAAGATGAGGCCTGAATAGGCCACGAAACGTTAACACTTACTGTATATTTTAAGTCATGTTTTTATCCTGTTGTGCTGCCGGTGTGGCCTACGTATTTTAATAAATGAACAAGAATGTACTCCAGATGCTCTAGAGCACCACAGTGGCAACAGGTGGGAGAGTCAACTTGTCTCAAGACAGTCCGTCTGAGCTGTAAAGGCCACATCGAGTCGCATTCGGTGTATTAATGCAGCATCTTGACGAGAGGTATTTCGTGGCATGCGCAAAGCGAGCGTTGGATCAACTCTGACCAGCATTGGTGGGGTGAGAATGTCGGTTGTCCATTGGCGGGAAGCCAGGGGTGCACGAGGCGTCGCAGAATGGAACGGCGGCCTCCTCTTAGCAGAACAATACTGGTCAAATGAGAGACGAATGTGTTATGTGCCATTCCGTCATATGATGAGAAAAAGTCTGACTTTTAAGAAAAGTCCGCGAACCCTGCAAGCTATACCGAAGATTTCGCACCCTTCTCTCCTGCTCCCATTTCCCGTACTGCTAAAATCTCCCACTGCGAAAATCTTATCGGAAAAGACGGCATCGTTTGTAGGTCCTCTTAACCTGAACCTGGTTCGGTCTTTGCTTCAAACCTCTACATTCGGAGGCCTTCCTGTCAAGTCCTACATTCCCCATCACTTAGCGTGTGTCAAGGGGGTGGCGGAGGGGAGTTGATGTCTCGTTGCCTGCCAATGAGCTCCTTCACCTTTTCTCCCATCTCGGGGTGCTTGAAGCTTACCGGTGTAGTGCACCCGGTAACGACAGTCGTGTAGCTACAGAGTCAGTCATAGTGACCTTCGCGGGGCACAACTGTCCTTCGAAGATAAAGTCGTGGCCGCTGATATTTCGCGTGGACTTGTTCAGACGTAGGCCGCTGCAGTGCAAGCGCTGCCACCGCTTTGGCCACGTCACTAAGCACTGTAAGTCCGAGATGCGCTGCCGGCGCTGCGGTGATTCCCATGACGAATCTGCTTGTTCCACTGATTCCTCTTTGAAGTGCTGTCCATGTGGAGGCGATCACAATGCTGATTTCCCGGCTTGTCCCTGTCGCGATCAGGAAATAGCTCTCTTGGATCTTATGGATTCACGTCACTGCTCTCGTGTCGAAGCTGCTTCTTTGCTTAAGGGTCGTGGTGCTTCGTTTGCCGCTAAGACTCAGGCTTCCGGGCTTGCCCCGGAGAGACTCGAGAAAATGATTAGCGATGCTGTGGAGTCCGCTGTCGTCAAGCTAAAAGAGGACATTTGCTCTCTCAACTCCCTGCTGGCTTCTCTAACTGCTGCCCTCCAGGACACTGTGTCCTCAGTGGCGCGGGTTGCTTCTGCGGCTCGTGGTCCTGGCGGCTCGGTGTCAGCCGAAGCAACTCCGCCTCTAGGTTGTACGCCCGTTCTTGCTCGCCCCCCGGGTGACTGCCAGGATTCCGAAATGGATTACGAAATAGATTCCGTACGTTCCTTGCCCAAGCGCGAGGCCTCCCCTGCTGCTTCAGGATCGGGCTCCCCTCAAGGCAAGCGCAATAAGAAAGGTTGTAAACAGCAAGTGAGTAGTGACGTCCTTGCCACCGCCGTTGCTGAATCCATACTCGCTCATGGATAGCCTTCGCATACTCCAATGGAACTGCTACTCTGTACTCAACGGCCTTCCAGACCTTAACACACTAGTTTCCTCTTTTTCTCCAGATTGGAGACTTGGCTTTCTGCTTTTCGGTCCTTTTCTCTTCCCGGTTTTCATGCGTACCGCTTAGACCGACCAGCTGGCTGCGGTGGTGGCCTGCTGACACTTGTTTCCATATCCCTCATTCACTCTTCCTCTGTTTTCTATGAGCAATCATCTCTGGTCTGCGAAGTGCTCGGCGTTCGCCTTGCCTCGCCGTCCCTGAATATCTCTATCACCAACGTCTATTGTCCTGGTGTCTTTCTCTCCGCTGGGCCCGTGGATGCTGCCGTGGCCAAGGCTTCCGGTGATGTTTTAGTACCCGGGGATTTCAACTCCCACCATGTCCGGTGGGGCCATTAGACTGACTCGCGAGGCCGAGACTTGTGGGCTTGGATTTGCCAGCGAAACCTTTCTGCGGCTAATGATGGATCGTCTACGTTTCTCCGAGGGACTGCGCGCTCTGCGATCGACCTGACCTTGTGCTCTCCCCCGATCAAGCTGTCTTCGTGGAGGGCCATCGATTCGTCCACCAACAGCGATCACCTACCCATTTATTTCGACCTCCTGTCTCCTGTCCTCCGCACTGTCTCTATGTGGTCCCATTGTAACCGCTCTCTGCAAGAGAAGAAACTTCATTGTTGGCTGGAAGCGACGATCTCCCTCCTCCTCCCTCCTCTGGACAGGGCAATCTCGTCTTTTTCCTCTCTCTCTCAATCTCTGCAGCAGTCCTCTTTTAGGGTGGAGAAACGTTCTTCCTGAAGCTGTGCTCCTTGGTGGACCGGTGACTGCACAAGAGCCTATACAGACGCCGCAAGGCAGCCTGGAAACAAGTGCTCGCTAACACATGCTACGCGAACTGGACACATTTCCAGCGTCTCAAGGCTCTTTATAAACGCACTATTGCAGCCGCCAAGCGTGACTTTTATACGGGTCGCAACTCATTCCTCTCAGCTCCGAACTGCAGGAAAGCGCTACACAGACACATTGCTTTTATCCGCAGATCTTTCTCCACAGCACCCCCCGCCCTAACCGTCCTTTCCGACGCCGACTCTAGCTCGCGCCTCGAAGGAGTCACGAGGGGGCTTGCTCTGCGGTTCTCGAATGCGGTAGCCGTCGTATTAGCTGCCCTTCCAGCTTCATCCTCTGGGTTTCATGCTGTCTCCCCCGCGGAGCTGGAATGTGCTGTGGGGGCTCTTCCTAACAGTGCTCCCGGTCCTGACGGGGTTAGTGCAGCGATGGCTAAGCACCTTTGGGCGAACCATCGATCTGTATTGCTGAATATTGTGAATTCGTCCTTGGAGCACGCATGGATCCCCCAGGTCTGGAGGCGGTCTCGAATTGTCGTCGTTCAGAAGGTGCCCTCCAGGGGCCTCTCTCACGAACAATATTAGGCCAATCGTCAGTCCTTTGTAAGACTGTCGAACGTATCATTCACCGCCGGCTATCGGCGTTTGTAGAGTCATCTGGTGTTCTCAACAAAACACAAATAGGTTTTCGCGAGCATTGCTCTATTTGGTTGGCCCACACCCGCCTCGAGTGCCAGATCCGCCTCGCCCGCGAGAGGGGATTTCTCTCTGGGCTGGTGGCTCTAGATGTTGCTAAAGCGTATGACAGCGTAGAGCATTCGGTGCTCCTCCAGGAGTTAGTGAACGCTAACACTCCCCCTTACCTGATTGCTTGGGCCATGGCCTTCCTCTGTGATCGCTCGTTCTTCTGCTCTGCTGGTTCCTTAGTTTCTTCATCTTACCCCCAGAGTAGGGGTGTCCCCCAAGGATCGGTGCTCTCTCTCATAATATTCAATGTTTTGATGAGCTCCCTCCCATGTGATCCGAGCATTACAACTTTTACGTACGCGGACGACATTGCTTTCTTTGCGTCGGCGCCCTCATTGTCTGAGTTGTACGCTAAGCTTCAAGCCTACCTGGACACCCTGGCAGCCTGGATGAGCTCTATGCACCTTTCCCTGAATGTGGACAAGTCGGCCATGCTCGTGTTCCCGCTGAACACTCCGGTCACCATCGACTTGCAAGTTGGCCTGCAATCGGTCCGTCAAGTTAAGCAGCTCAAGTACTTGGGGATGTGGTACGACGACTCGCTGAGCTGGCGTCATCACATAGATCACTTGTGTCTAAAGGCAACGAAGGCAATCGGCGTCCTCCACCGGTGCTCTAGCCGCCGTGTGGGCATGCGTAGGGATGCCCTGCTCTACGTGTACCGTTCTTACGTGCGACCCATTTTCGAGTTTGGTGCAGTCCTTTTTTCCTCCCTGCCTGACTGGCGACTAACCAAACTGTACATTTTGGAGCGGCGGGCCCTCCGCGTCTGCTTGGGCGTTCGCCAGTATTCGGCTAATGATGCATTTCTTTTTGAGGACCGGTTGCCTTCTCTCAAGGCTCGGTTCCGGCTACTTACTGTGAGCATCTTCCTGTCTCAGCGCCAGAACCCCCTTGCGCTGTTAAATAATGCGGCTCTCATGGATGCTCGGATGTGGTTAACTCGGCAGTGGCACCGTAGAAATACTCCGCAATTAGTTTTCGCCCAGCAACTCCTTCTGCCATTAAAGGTTTCACTCTTGGATGTCCTCCCACTTGGGGCCCCGCTGGACCCTCCTTCTGTGAGTGTCATTGACATCTTCCCCTCGAGTGTTCGTCATGCTCCTTTGCGTACACTGCAGACAGTGCTAACGAACCATCTTTATCAATTTCCGCTACATCTTGTGGTCTCAACTGACGCCTCTGTCTCAGAGGAGCGCTCTGGGGTCGGCCTTTTCTTCCCTCAGCTTGACTTCCAGTTCCCGGTGCGGCTCCCAGATTTCACCCCTCCATTTCATAGCGACTTCCTCGCCATGATTCTAGCTCTCAAAAGGGTCCCGCAAACCTGGGGAAGGGTGCTCTTGCTTTCAGACTCACTCTCAGTCGTTTCCGCTTTGGCGACCCCTTCCCAGAACTTGCTCTCCATTCTGCTTACGCTCGTTCCCTCGCACATACGCGATATCATCATAACGTGGGTTTCTGGTCACCGTGGGCTTGCTGTAAACGAGACCGCTGACTCCCTCGCAAAAATGTCCCTCTCTGGGGCGGTTGTTGGCCTGCTGCCTCCCCTTGCACATGTGTGTGTCGCCAGATACAAACATTTTGTACGGCTATCCTCTGGCCCCATTTTGCGCCCTGCGTACGCCCATCTGTGCTACCCGTGGAAGCCGAATTCCTGTCTTTCTCGGCAGTCAGAGGTCTCGCTGACGCGCGCTCGCTGCCTCGCACTCCCCCTCAACTTCTATTTTCACCGAGCCGGCCGCACTTCATCACCCTCGTGTCCCCACTGTGGCCAGGACGAGACGGTGGAGCACTTCCTCATGCTCTGCAGCTTTTACGCTAGGCTTCAAGAGGCCTATATAAGCCTCCCTCTCCATCTGCTGGGGGTTCCCGTGTCCCTTTCAGCCCTCCTTTCATTTGGAGCCTCCAGCACTTCCAGCTGGGATAGGTCGGTAGCGGTTGGGCTTGCGTATTTCCTTTCTCGCTCGCGCCGCTTCTAGCCCACCTTTGCATCCACAATCACCCATTGAGGGTTACCACGTGCACGCCGAAGTAACTCATTAGGTCTGAGAAATTCCGGTGGCTCCCTCGCACGAGGCGAGTCAAAAGCAACATAAGTCTGAAAAGGGTGGCCGAAGGTTACAATGGCATTTGCTTTGGTTTACCCCAAGTATAACTTCGTGCCACACTTTCAGTGTAGAGTATCCAACTCGGCGGGCTCTTACTTACCTGGAATGGAAAGCTACGGTCCAACACACAGCCACGCATCTACACTGACTACTACACAATGACTCTACTACAATGACTACTACTAATGAATACTACAATGACTCTACATGTGAATTATGCAAATAACCACGACATGCACGATGCTTGCCCTTGTGCCATGGAACCAAAACAAACGAACTTCAGCACCTCCACCACTTCAACCATTACGTTCTCCACCAACCATCACATTCTCCACCCAAATTGCCACCGTCAAGTCATAGTACAGTTGGACATCCTCATAGCCCTGGCCGATCTCCCTTGTGGCTAATGGCCATTCTCCGTGGGACGACGAAGAAGAAGACATTCGTCCTGTAATGCGTGCGTCTGCTTTGGATTCAACGCAGTATGTTACGAGGCTATCAATTTGCACAAGCAGTCTGCATATTGCTGCTTTCACTATACGTTTTGCTCTTGCTCCTGAATCCCTCGCAAACCGAACGCCATCCCCCCGCTTTCTCTTCGTACCAAAGCCAAGCTTCGCCCGTGGAACAGCTCGGGAAGTCAGATGGTGAGGCCGAGAACCATTCCATTGTACCCCCTAACATTGTCTTGTGCGCCCGATGCGTACCACCTACTACTAAGACGTTGGTGTACCGCCGGTCTCGAGGCCTAGACGTAGATGAGGACGACACAGCTTTGCACTACAACCCAGACGTGCTCCTGTCAAAGGTGCGTAAGTGGCACCGCAAGGCTAACGTCGTCGTTTGCGTGACCTCTATGCCAAATAATTTTGAAGCTCGGAAGGCAATTAGACATTCATGGGGTAACGCAACCCAGAACCTGGCCGTTCTTTTCTTCATGGGTCGTCCGAAAGAGTTTTATATTCTCAAGAAAGTGCAGGCTGAGTCTTCAAGACACGAGGACATCATTATGGAGAACGTGAATCCAAGGGTCGCATACAGAGTACTGCACGCAATACAGGCTCTACTGACAGCGCGAAAGTTGTTCGATAAGGACAGCAATGTACTTAAGGTTTACGACAACACGTTTGTGAACACACGACTATTGCTACGGATCACAAAGGGATTTTCTGTGCCCCCAGACCAGTTGTACGGCCGGATCAGCTTTACGGGAGGAACAGCGCACCTACAGGACTGTGCGTATCTGTTTCGTGTCTCCACCATTACCACGCTCTGTCGAGCGATGGCTGACGTGCCGATGGACTTTCGGGAAGGCGTGTACATCACGGGAATGTTGGCCAAGGAAGCAAATGTTAGCCTCGTGAACACATACTTGATCGGGTCCTGCACAGGCGGCGCTATGGACGTAGATATATGCTCTATAAAGTCTCGCTTGACCGTGCACCCTGTCACGCCCAAGAATCACTACGACTATCACAGAGCAGTGACAAGAGACGCGAAATGTGTCCCTTCAGGTCAGCGCCAACGCGGTAGGACGGCTGGTGGGTAGCAGTGGTTTATACTTGAGCCAATGTGCAAGTGGGACAATGCCCTAGGATACCTCTTTGTAATATTAAACATTGTAATAATAGCTGTAAACCGCCTGTTTTCTCAACGTTGTCTTTGAAACCCGGCAGAGACCGCCATGAGTTCACAGGGATCAGAGCCGTATATTGAAAGGGAGTCTGGCCATTAATGAGTTATGCCTATACCTGAAGCTCCACCCACTTTTTCAGCTTTCTGACCAATGGAGTCCTGAAATATGGGGCGCTACCAATCAACCTATACCCACTATTTGTCCCCCTATCGAACATGGGCAGCGCCACTTTCGGTGGCAAGTGGATTGGATGGGATTGAAATGGATACCTCTCTTCCTTGTAATATTAAATATTGTAATGCTAGCTGTAAACTGTCTCTTGTCTCGATGCTGTCTCTGAAGCCTGCAGAGACCGCCGTGAGTTCGCAAGGATTCCAGACAGGCAGGACCGTCCAAGACATAGAGTTAATGCAGGAAGGCTCTGAAGAACTTACTTGGCGCACCGTGAATGGGATTCTCCTATCCCCGGGCGTGACCGCCCGGGCGCAGCCATCCTATTGGTCATGGACAGTGTTAGTGGACGAATTTCAGCCCCCTAACTACAGCGGAGCTGCTCCGTTTGTTACGACCCTGTGCAGTCACGTGGGATGAGAAACGGGGGAGGGGGGAATGAGCCGATGGAGGCAACGATGTCCACCGTAGGAAGCGAGGCCAGCCGTGTGATTGCGTTGAATACCCACGAATCTTCGAGATACATTGCAGAATTGAGTAGTGCTATCGGAATCACGAGGTAAACGTTGCCACATCAAACGTGAACCATATCTTATCTATGAGATTACCCGCGACACCGCCAACCGTTTGCTTTCCACCGACACGGATGAAGATGTGTACCACCTATGACGTATTGAAGTGGCGTTTATATGCTTTGCGAGCGAAATCAATAAATCGTTACCCATCGTAACGAATGTAGGCACGTATTTCCGAAGGCAGCAGTATTCTAAAGATGAATACACACAGTAAACCGCCATTTTCATGCTGCTCTGCGAACGAACGGGAACCGGAAATGGCAAAAACGAAACCACCCGCCATTCCGTGCTCTGGTATGTCAAGTTTCGTGATAATAAAGTGACGCACGAACGGCAGCACACAAGCAAGTGATGTAGTGGGAAAATATTCAATGCTTATTTGTTTAACGAATACATATGAGATACGCACATAGTACGCCGAATTTAGATAGCCAATGATGAATTTAGGAAAACGAGCCCGTCAAGTTTAGCGGAATGATGCAGCCAACGGAAGGCAACACTTTCCATGACCACCAACGGATGGCCACTCCCGTCTGGTCACGCTTTTTTAAGCGAGTCTGCTGGGGGTCCCCCTGGTTCAACACGTAGAATGCTTCAGCGGGTGACTTGCTGATAAAGTCCCGCGTTCCTGTGACGGTTAAGGTGCGGAGTGTCACAAAAAAAGAAACTTTTCAGATGGGTAGAATTAATCCACAAATGTGGCACCACTAAGTTGTCGCATTACCTAACGCACCCTCGCACGTGCGATCTTCGTTGGGACCGGTTCAGCAGAGGTTATCCTGATAGACTTGTGCGTAACGCGTTACAAGTAATTGCGTTACTTGTTCGAGTAATCAATTACATTTTTGAACCAGTAATTTTTCAAGGAATTCTATTACGATTTTGAGTAATCAATTACCGAGTAATCAGTTACTTTTGAAGTACAGTCGGACTGAAAATAACAATGCTGTGTGACAAATTTCCTGTGTCTTTGTTGGGCTATTCTACTGTATTAAGCGGGGGGGGGGGGGAAATGTTACTGCTACTTCTCACGCGCGAGTCTTTCGCGCTATTTCAGCTGTCCCAATCATTTGGGAGGTGGTTTTTTTTTTCTTTTTTTTTTCGAAGCAGACAGGGGCGGAAATTTTTGCGTGAATTGAAAGTAACGGCCCGAGTAACGTGTTACTTTTATACTCGTTACTCAAGTACAATTTGAGTCGAGTAATTTGTAACGGTAATCAATTACTTTTTTGGAGTAACGGGCACAAGTCAAGCACGGGCACTGTCAAGCCTAATGGCTTTTTATCCCGACTTCCATCCGCAAAGGAGAAATAAACTGAAACTGAAACCGAAAGTCTGGATATCCATGACGCACTTGCAGTGCGTGGAATGTGCTGCGAGCTGGGACCTATTGTTCCGATGTGTTCGCATGGCGCATCTATCCAGTTCTTCTTAGACATGCTAAATAATTTTGCTCAATTAGATTACTTTGAGGGATCTTGGGTACACGCCCTTAGACCTGGAAGAAAACATAATAATTGCGGATCCTGCTAAACAGTCTGCGGTATAGTGACTGAGTTACAAATAGCTCGTAAATGTAGCGTAATTACTTTTGTGGGAAGTAACTTGTAATTGTAACTTTACCACAAGTACAGTGCTATCACTTTCTCACGCACGTTTCCAATTGTGGACTTGTTGTTCTTTACAACTCTACGAGTATAGTGAGAAAGTCTGCACGTGAACTGAACAAGGTGATGACATGAAAATGAATGAAGGCGATCAGTAAGCAACTAAGAGTAAGAAGTAACTATCATGACAACCATATCCTTAACTATTCCTATATATATATATATATATATATAAAAAGTAAAAAAATAGCCGAAGCTCTGTAGCTGCACGTTGAGCATATGTTTACAATTTGATCGTGCACTCCCAGCCAAGGACAGCTGTTTCGCTCTACTTGGAGCTCGTCAGCCTGGCGTAGGGAAGTGGCACGATCTTGGGTCGGCACAACAGTGCGTCTCGGCGAGACGTCAATGTTCCACGGTGACGACGCCACCTGTGGAGGCCGCAGTGCAGGCTGACGAGCTCCAAGTAGAGCGAAACAGCTGTCCTTGGCTGGGAGTGCACGATCAAATTGTAAACATATGCTCAACGTGCAGCTACAGAGCTTCGGCTATTTTTTTACTTTTTATATGTACTTGCTGGCTTGCACTGCGGCCTCCACAGGTGGCGTCGTCACCGTGGAACATTGACGTCTCGCCGAGACGCACTGTTGTGCCGACCCAAGATCGTGCCACTTCCCTACGCCAGGCTGACGAGCTCCAAGTAGAGCGAAACAGCTGTCCTTGGCTGGGAGTGCACGATCAAATTGTAAACATATGCTCAACGTGCAGCTACAGAGCTTCGGCTATTTTTTTACTTTTTATATGTACTTGCTGGCTTGCACTGCGGCCTCCACAGGTGGCGTCGTCACCGTGGAACATTGACGTCTCGCCGAGACGCACTGTTGTGCCGACCCAAGATCGTGCCACTTCCCTACGCCAGGCTGAAGAGCTCCAAGTAGAGCGAAACAGCTGTCCTTGGCTGGGAGTGCACGATCAAATTGTAAATATATATATATATATATATATATATATAGGGGAGAAAAGACACCAGAGACTGAAGTAGGGAGTAGGGGAAAGTTATTTATTAAGTTGGCATTTAAACTAAGGGTCTGGGGAAGTCTACGTTTCGGCGGAAGCTCCGCCTTCTTCGGGACTGAGACGAAAATCTATGTACAAGGTCTTTTAAAAGGTTACAAAAGTGTCGTCACAGTTGGTACAATTCCACTGCGAGGCAGTCGTCAGTGAGTCATGTTCTGGAAGATTCCGGAAGGTTCCTGGGTCATCGGCCGGGGAGATTACGTGTCAGAGTCTTGGGTCGCGCTCGTTGAAAACCTGTTGTCCGGGGTGTTCTTAGAGTCATTGTGTCCAACTGTAAAGAAAAGAAGAAAAGAGGCAGCGGGCACTCCGAGGACATACAGAAAAAAAGTTATCCGGATATGCTTCTTACAGTTGATAGCACTCCTTTATCCTCATTTATTAGAGATTGGAATTTGTAGATCTACGAATTCCAATCCGCCGAAACGTAGACTTCCCCAGACCCTTAGTTTAAATGCCAACTTAATAAATAACTTTCCCCTACTCCCTACTTCAGTCTCTGGTGTCCTTTCTCCCCTATCTATATTCAACATCCTGGTCGTTCGAACCTAAATTTTGTAGCGTATATATATATATATATATATATATATATATATATATGAGGATAATAATAATCATAATAGATAATAATAAATAAATGAGGATAAAGGAGTGCTATCAACTGTAAGAAGCATATCGGGATAACTTTTTTTCTGTTTGTCCTCGGAGTGCCCGCTGCCTCTTTTCTTCTTTTCTTTACAGCTGGACACAATGACGCTAAGAACACCCCGGACAACAGGTTTTCAACGAGCGCGACCCCAGACCTTTCTGGAACTCCAAGGCTCTGACACGTAATCTCCCCGGCCGATGACCCGGAACCTTCCGGAATCTTCCAGAACATGACTCACTGACGACTGCCTCGCAGTGGAATTGTACCAGCTGTGATGACACTTTTTGTAACCTTTTAAAAGACCTTGTACATAGATTTTCGTCTCAGTCCCGAAGAAGGCAGAGCTTCCGCCGAAACGTAGACTTCCCCAGACCCTTAGTTTAAATGCCAGCTTAATAAATAACTTTCCCCTACTCCCTACTTCAGTCTCTGGTGTCTTTTCTCCCCTATCTATATACAACGTCCTGGTCGTTCGAACCTCAATTTTGTAGTACATATATATATATATATAAGTACAGAAAAGGTAAAGAAGGGATTCAGAAGCCTTGAGGGAGAGTTTAAAAGGTCAAGTACAAGGTCAAGGTCAAGGTCAAAGGTCAAGTACAAGGAAGTGGTTGAGTCATGTCCGGTGAAGGACCTGACATGGACCTTCACCGGACATGACTCAACCACTTCCTTGTACTTCACCTGCTGACGGCCCCCCGATTGTGACGTCATTGTAGCACTGTATAAAACTCCAAGTGTCATTTGTCATTCTTCAGTCCTGACGAAGGCGGAGCTTCCGCCGCAACGTTGACTTCCCCCTTAACTTTCCACTAGTAAATAAATAACTCCCCCTTTTTCTACCTTCTACATCTTCGTTGTCTGCCTCATATTTTGTTAGTACCTATATATATATATGCGACACCGAGTGAAGTCACCCATTAAGCTGCATTTGCATAACTTAATTTGTAGGGCGAAATCTACACTGTTAAAATGGAACATGATTACTAAACACGTTCCAAACTAACCTGATTTGTTGAAAACAGGTACCATGCATAATGAGTCCAAAATCCTACCGCTTTCAACAAATCACGCAGGCAGGATGATATCATTCAGAGTGAAGACTGCCTGCGCGTTATGTGGTCATTTCTGTTGTTAACAGTATCTAAAGCTTTCATTGTTTCGTTTCACTGCCGCGGCGTTTTCATTCACGAGTACATACGGTGGAACGCCGAACAGACACATATTAGGGCCCAAACCTGGGCTTTTGGCGACGCGCTTCGAGGGTTCCCGGAAACACCTGTGCCGGAGCTGCCTGCCTAACCGGTCAACGTTTTCGGCAACTCTCGACGCGTGGCGCCACCAGTACTCACGGGCCATAGGAATCTTTAGGATGATATCGCCAGCTCACGTGCCTCAGGGTTAGCGTGCTACGGCCATGCCACGTCGAGCCTGCGAGGTACCCGGGTTCGAATCCCGGTGCTAGCTGTGCTGTCTGGGGTGTTTCTCAGACGCGTTCCGACATATGTCGGTACAGTTCCTTTACAAGTCGGCAAAATTGTTCCGGACACAAAACACTGGATTGTGTATAGCTGGAGGAAACTGCGGAAAACGTTGGGGAAATATTTGCGCAATATGGGCAACGTGTACTTGCCAATATCGGCAGCCCATACTGGCTACATATTGGTCCAATATCGAGCCTCGTTGCACTTCCCTGGTCCCATATTGGCAGCCCATATATGACCGATATTGGTAATCAAGAAGCCCCCTTGCATCGTACTAAACGACATGACCAAGGTGGACGAGACAGGCACGGAGCACCGCATCGTGCATGTCTCGTTCTTTTGTTTTACTGCTTTCAGTACGAAGCCAATGGGGGCGACGTTTTAGACGCTCACCTTAAAGTAGCGCAGAAGTAATTTTAACATCCTGTTTTCTTCTTATAAAACTGTTAAGTAGCGCAGGTAGACGCACCATGAAAAGTAATTCGCACAACAGAATCATAATTATCGCAGAAATTGAATTTAAAGTACGCCACAAAAGGCGACCTTGCCCAACGTCGGTGGAGAGCAGCAACAGCCCGCGCTGACGTTACAAGGGCCACGCTCGCTGATTGGTCCAGAGAAATGATGTCCGATACTCAGCTGTCAGCGCCCTCAGCGAAATAGCCGGTGATTCGCAAAAGGTGCTCTTCGCTAGATAGAGCTTAGCAGCCGTAGATCGGATTTATAATAATCCGCGCGTCCACCTAAAGAGGAAAGGTGAACCGGATCGATATTAGGTCCAAACGTAATGCTGGAAGTGAACTGCGCCAGCCCATGTACTGAAGTCACAAATCGAATTCAGAGGAGGCGAAAACGCAGAGACTCTCTCAGCAAGTGAAACACCGTGCATACACTGGCCAGGACATGACTACTTTAGCAGTTCACTATTGCCGATTTATGGTAGAAATTCATTTCTGCCGCCGTTCTTGATCCCGCGCCTTCTCAGGAATCGAACAAAACGTTGTTGTTGACAAGATATTCTAAGCAGTGATAGCCACTAACTACTTCTACAGTAGTTTAACTATAACTACTAACTACTTTGCAATAGAGTAGTTTAACTAGTAGTTCAACTAGTTTTCAGGGGAGGTAGTTAAAACTACTGCAGTGTAGTTTAACTACATCTATAACTACTTAACGTTGTCCATCAACACCAATCCCATTCTATAGCGTTCTTAGACCCCTGAGAATATGAATCACAAGCAGTGATAAAAGTGAAAATTTAGTACACATGCACGACACAATTGCTCTGCGCCTCCGTTCTCATCAAACAAGTAGCTCAAGGTAAAAGTCGGAAGCACAGTCGTGCCGTAAAGCTTGCGGCAAAATCGGAAGTAGTTGGCGCCTGCAGTAACCTAACTACTGTAGTCAACTACTCGAAATAGTAGTTTAACTAGTAGTTGCACACTACATTTCTGCAAGTAGTTGATAACTACTTTTTAACTACAATCAGGTAGCTAAACTACATGTAGTTAACTACTGGCCATCACTGATTCTAAGTGTTACGGCAGTTGTGAAAGCAAGAGTTACTATCTGAAGAATTAAGTCGTTTATTTACACGAACCGACAACGAGCATGATCGCAAAATACGCAGTCTTATTCCAGATTTACCGCCGTGAACTACGGAGACTCTCCCAATACGTTTGACCTTGTTTGGCGCTTGGCGGCGCGCCGGCCATCCTGCACGTCGTCTATACGGGACACGTGTCTCTCTCAACAAGGAACTGTCGACGTATGGTACTTTAATGAACAGGAGGCCCAGAACTTATATATAACCCACACCATAAACATGACGCCTCACCAAAACTTGCACCGCTTTTCTGGGTTCATGGCTGCGCCATCATGGCACTTATACATAGTCGAAAACTCTTTCGAGTTCATCAGGGCCAGGTTAACCAAAACCGTACCTGGCACAATCCCAAGCTTTCTTTGCAAACGAACCACGTCGCGACGTCCATAATGGTCGCATAGCGACAGCGCGTAGTTGATGAAAAAAAGCTTCTTCGAATCCAACACGCTGCCGTCAATTAGTGTCACCATTACTGCGGACGGCGCGCTCGACACAAAAGTGTCGTACAATGGGCCTACCAGCGCCACCTCACGAAGAAGCCTGTCGATGTCGACGTAACGCTCCCACTGTTTCATATCGGCATTAGGCCAATACATCGCCGCATACTGATCAATGAGACATTTCTTAAGGGTTGCGAAATTCGTGGAAGTGTTAGGCGACCACCAGGACCTCAGGCCTCGTTTCTCGTCGACGTGAGAACCCACGGTGTCCAGGATGCACATCATCCCTTCCAGGATAGGTCTTCCCACTATTGGTATAAAACTGCTGTCGACCTGGTTGGAAACGTGGTTAAGAAATCCAACCACAGCTTGCGGAATGAACAGGACGCTCGAAGGATGGAAATACTGGGCTTTCGGTACGAACACGCTGCTGGCGTATTTGGCGTCAAAGTCCAAGTTGGGCCAAGTGGAACCCAAGTAGACTCTCCTGGTGTGCCGTAGGAGCTCGACGTAACTTTTTATGACGCTGCTTTCGTTTATCCGTGGCGACGAGATGCCGTAATACAGAGCCGGCCAGTAGGTGCTAGGTGTGGTGCCGAAGACTTCGGGAACGATCGCTCGAAACTTGGCGGCAGCCGCTGTCCGTTCGGTCTCTTCGGTCATCCACCAGACATTTTTCGTTCGCCGAGTGGCAGCTCGCGTTAGCGCACGTACGAGTCGCGCCACTTCCTTGTCGTAGTGCGTTCGGTAAACGCTCGGAAAATTCTTCGACAGCGATATGCGAGCTATCATCGCCATTCCATAGCGATAAACCCTTTCTAGAAGGTTCATACAAGAATGAAGGCGTTGCGAAACGCCGCGGAGTCCTGGTATCTCCTGGTTCAGCATCACCAAAAACTGGTTCTCCTCCGGTAAAAAGGGTGATACGACCACCAAGATCCGAATACCGACGTAGTTTATCAGCGTTCTCGGCGAGGTCTCTTCAATGAGTACAGTTAGCTTCTTGAAGAACGAGCATCGGACGCATAACACGATATCCTCCTGATATCTTCGAACACGATGTCTAGAAATGTCTTCCAGTTCCACTTGGAGACATTCCCTAGTTGATGTAAATGCATGAACATCTCGTTTACTGGAACGACCTCCACCGTGTTTATAGCTTCCAAGTGCCTCTCGAACGCGACAATGTCGCTCACTAGTCGAGCACTGTTGCCTTTATCTGGGAGAAACTTGTCGAATGCCTTACGTAATTCGTCTTCGTAAACGGAAACCGGGAGACCCGTCCAGTTCCGGTGCAGGACGAACCTTCGTAGCAGCGTTGTAGGTGGGGCGATTTGGATCTGATAATCGGATAGTGTGGAGTAGTTGTACAAGGTGACGTCGGCGAGAGGGCTGAACCCCATAGTTCTTTCCATCTTTCCCACAACTGCGGTGAGGTTCACCTCCTCGGAAGAATTCACGTAAGGCCACCCTGCAATGGGAAAAAAACAACGGAGGTGATTGTTGCGTAACACTGGGTGCTATGCAGGGTTGTTTCGATTTAATCCACGCGAATTTTATCCGGCGGATTTTTTAAATATTTTATCCACACAATTTTATCTGGATTTCTTTAGAGATTTTCTCCAGATGTGATGTGAAAGGCAAACTCAATTCAATATCACACCGAAAACTCCCGGTTTATCTTCTTGCAGTGTTGGCTGTTTGCAAAAGTCCAGGTACGCGCAACATTAGCTTTTAACTGTTTTAACATTGCACCTTTTTCACTTAACTTTTTTAACTTATAACTTTCAGATTTAACTTTTTCCCGCTTTCTCCTACATCTGCCCATTCAGGGAGAGACTTTCTTCCGCTGCCTGGAGGCACTGGAACTGAAGTGCGCCGAAACACGACAGCTAATCCGCAGGCGTGTAGGATCCACACCCTTCAACCACGCGTGCATGAAACTCCACTTTTCGGAAAACAATAGAAACTGATACAATCTTGCTGGGACAGGCAGTTTCGTAAACAGAAACTATGAGATCTCACCCGAAATCAAGAACAGCAAAGCACATTTGTTTTTACTCTGTCACATTTCTAGCCTCGTATGTGTCCTCAAAAAATATCCAAAATCCTAAAATATCCGGGTTTTATCCAAAAAGCCCCACTGGAGAGGATTTTTAAAAATATCCCAATTTTTTTCAACCTTGGTGCTATACAGCCTGAAACAATTCCGAAGCCAAGGGCAATGTTTACCTTTGCACTACATTTTATGCACAAACATCGAAATGTGCAGCAACAGAAGCACGAAATACGCGTCATGAAGAAAGTTTACGCGAAGCAGTGCTGCATCGCCCCAGCCCCTAACCTGGTTGGCGCCGAGAAGTTTGGGTGACGCACCCTGGCGTTCACTGAACGAACCGTGTCGTGGGGATGTCTCCGGGCAGTATTCGCATATTGCATTGCGTATCAAGGCATTGCACGTGTAAGAGGCTGTCCAGCGTTGATATTTCCTGGTGATTCACGACGAAAACGACATATGTGTTCCAAGTAAGTCGCGTTTTCGTTCCAATATGAGAGTTTTTACTGTAAGTAACAGAAACGAAACCGAAACGGGGATCCCCACCAAGAGGCGGCACAGTGGCGCCCCTAGTGAGGGTCTCGCCGCCAATACTGATAGTGATGACACACTCGAAGAAGCGAAAGACACCGCGGGGAACCTGCATGGTCGCTATCCGGCGTGACATGCGGGGACGTGTCACAGTTCCATTAAAGATTTTAATTTCCATTTGATTTCCATTAAAGCGAAATTATTTCACTCGTATACTGTCACCGCACAGAGAAGACGCAATCCGAGTCCGGGAAGCCGATATCTAACGGAAACAGTTATCTATAATCACAGTTCAATAAAGTTCCGCATTTCAGCACGATGTTAAAAAAAGAAAGAAATCAGGCACGTATACCCTCACCTTTACTTCTTTTAAGAAAGAAGGAAAACGTGTCTGTCTGAAGAGTCTGTTGGAAATACCGGCGGCTGTCGACCTGGCGCTAACATTTTTGGAGCATGGGTAACTTTAGGTCCTTTCGTGTTCCCTAGTCTCAGGGTTTTATATTATGCAACATCTTCACCAGCTCGCTTGCTTCCTAGACATTTTTTTTTTCATTTAGCTATCTGTTTGTGTAAAAAGACACGCTAGTATGTGCGGCTGTAATTTTTTTTTCAATGCTCACGGGTACGTCGTCTGCATGAACTCGGACCAGCTTTCTTAAACACCTGTTTCTTCATACCAGCAATGCCGAAGTCGCTGAAGACTGGTTTAACGTCCTCCCAAGACGACCTCGCAGAACTTGTGCAAATCCTTAGAAGTTCAGCAGACTGGTAAATAAAGCTCCATACGCTCGACCCAACGCTCGACGCCGCCAGGTTCCTCGAGAGGGCGTCTTCCACGTCCGCCATGAGTTGCGCGGAGGAAAATTGCATAAACGGTTGATCTTCAATTGATGAGTCCTCAAACCACGAGGCGGAGCAGACGAATGAGTAGAAGTCCTCGCAGGGGTCGACGGAGAAGTTGAGACGTCCCCAAAGGTGGTCGGTGTGCCATCTGCGTGAGAATGGGCGGTTATTAAAGTATCTGCAAACAGAAAAATCGTCTCATAAGCCAGATCTAGATTTTCGATAAAAGACACTGAAAATAAGGTTACCCAGCTGTAGGACTCGAACCCACATCTTCTGGATTGCCGGTCCAGGGATCTACCAATAGACGATTTTAAAAAGATGCGCGCGCCACCAAGCGCGTGGTGCAAAGGAGCATGGGAACTTTGAGGGAGACTGCTCCGTCGTCTGCTTCGGTTATGGTTTACCCCGGCTGACACTGCTGCTGCGCACACCGGGAATGTTGTTGTTCTTCTTCTACCTCCGCCTCTTGGAGTCTCGAATGCTCTAAGGCGCTCCAAGTTCCCATGATCCCTTGTGTGCTACAGGTGGCGCTTGCTTTTGTAAAAAGGTGTATTGAGCTAAGCTAACACGCCTTCTCAGAGACTTCTAGCGTGCGTCACCTGTAGGGACAAACCATCCATCGCCAGCCACCTTTCATCGTTAATTTCTTAGGCAAATTGAGGCTTTGTATGTATTTGTCCCTTCTATGTTGTTCCAGCCTCAGAACATCGGTCCTTTCATGTTCAACAGTTGCCGCCTGTTTCGATCCCGTCGTATGAATGCGTGTATATGAGTGAGCAAAAATGTAAGAGTGAAAGGAGGTTCAGTGAGAGAGAGTGGCTGGTTTTTTCCGTTTTCAACAAATCAGGTCAGATAACTATACCATTCGAGATAATGGTTGGCTCTGAGCGCGCTATGCAGTGAAGTTCATTTTTAAAAGTGTAGGGTGCAGGCTGTTCTAATCTAACTTTTATCTCCAGTCGGTCAGCAGTCGTTGACTGTGAAAAGGCTGATACATACTGCGTCCTCCGCGAAACCGAAGATACCCTGAACTAGCTTAGCAGTCGGCTCGCGCTTCATTTCGAAGGCGTTGCAGGTTCGTTCTCGAAAAGATGCAATCCCTTCCTCGCGAAGTGAATAATATTTTGACAAGCACACCTGCAGAGGGCGTCCGCACAGTGAGAGTCACGGGACTCGGTCAGGTCTCCAGAAGCGACCTGTGCCTCGAGCTCTTTTTGCTGGCGAAAGAGCTGCACCAGGGCCTTGAGCGATGATTCGGTCTGTAACTTGAGCCTTAGGGTGAACACGGCGCAGATGATACCCAACAGGAACCCCGTCCAAATGCAGGCGAGAACTGCACACGTCTGTATCCGCAGGCTACCTCCTAGTTTGGAGAAAATGTTGTCGGGCATCTGGGCAAGATAACTTTTGATGGCGCCAGCGAATGGTTCCAAGGCTATTTATTTCCTCGCTTGTAGAAGCAGTACCAGAAGCACCGGTGTGTTGCTTTTGCTCAGCGAATGGTTCACCTTTCTAGTTCATCTTCTTCTCGGCGTAAACTACGTGGCACATAGCCATGGGGCACCGAACGAGAGACGACGCACTGAACGTGACACGATTTCCTCTTCGTTGTTTTCATTCTTATTTTAGCTGGCGAGCTAAAAACAAGGACTTTATTTTATGATTAAGGAGTTTTATAGCGACGTAGAAATTCCAGTGGCCAGGACACGCCTCCAAGTACTTCTCGACACCCAGAGGTAAATACATTGATGCAAAAGCATTCATTACCGGATTGTTACCGCAAGGTGGTTGTGTACGATGTGCAATTCGTGAGCGCTAATCTGTTTAATCAACCTCATCGCCATTGTCATAAGCAAGGAGTTGAGCCGCTGTATAAGCTTGCGCCACGCGCGTATGTTCGTTCTTCATCTACTAACGTCATCGCATATGGATGTTAGATCAAAGTCCCCATGACCCCATGCGTGCCACAGGTGGCGCTTTATTTTTGAAGCGTGATGTGGGCAAGCTTACGTTTGTCCCATCCTACAGTTGGCGATGCGAGCTCATTCGGTCCTTCAACACCCAAAATTGTTAGGTAACCATTCATTCATTGTATGTATCATCCGTGAGTGTCGAGTAAACTGTCTCTGTGTTTTTACGACTTTCTTATTCATGAACCTACTGAGCTAGACAAATAGCAAGGGCATAGGCCTCGTCACCGACGATTGTGTCCATCTTTACCCTTTCCAACCGGTCTATCTTGATTCACATGGCGCAGTCGACAGAAAGTGATTCTCCAGGCTTTTTGCTTCTGGGTGATACTACAGTATTTTTTTTTTTCAAATACTCCATCTATGAGGTCGTATGCCTTTTTATTCTTGTTCGATTTAGGCTTAATCTCGTCATTCGAAGAGCCTGCTTAGGACTGTTCGTAGCCTTCTTGTTCACTTCTTGGCAGGCATTAATTACGTTTGCAAAGTTTCCTTGCATTTTTTAGTTGTTTTCATTTTCGAACACGACTTTCGATGTACGAGTTAGGTTCTGTTTGTAACACCTATCTAGAGCTTTGTGCAGTACCCAATGCTTTCGCTTATAAGAATTGTTTGGTCTCTCGAAGTTCGTTCTTTAGCTTAGTGTCATCGAAGCTCGAAGGCTGACATCGTGTGAGCTGGAAAACTGAATAATTACTGTTTCTTCTGCACGGCACGCGTATAACATTCTGCACCACAATCCTTTATAAGAATAACTGTTGGTTTTCTTTTAGCATCCTACGTGTTTTCTATGTACAGTGCTGGAAAAGAGTTTACTGAACACGATCCGGCATATTCGATCCTCAGAGTGACATGCTGGGAATGGAACACATGCACACATGCATGGGACCGTACGGACTTATAGACATGTGCCTAGGTAACCTATTCACGTAGGTACCAGTAGGTACCATTCGCTTTTAGCCGTCTCACTCTTAGGAAGGAACGCGCCGGAGAGTTTTCCGCAAACTTTTCTTCAGCTCTATATCTATTCTGTCGCCTTCATACTGGTTGACTTGCATAGCATACCGGTTCAACGGGGACACGATAATCGTGTTGCGGGCTGAATATAAAATTTATACACACTGTCGCAATAAAAACTCAATAAGAAATCAGTGGCCAATTCCCAAAAGTCTTTCTAAAAGAAGTTCATACAGGATCTATAAAACCTCTCGTTGACTTTACGAAAGCTTTGTGCTGGCGATATCTAGAGCTTCTACGACCCTTTGGTTATAGATCTTCCACAATAAAGGCTCAATAAGAGATAAGCGGCCAATTCCCAACATATTCCCTACAGGAAGTTCATACAGCGCTTATAAACACTTCATCGAATTCGACGTTGTCGAACTAAACATACACTCCCATTATATATATTCCCCACGTAAACGATGGAATTACTGGCTTTGCACTGTAGGAAGGGAGTTGCCTCAGGACAGAAGCCGCCGATATTTCGAACAGAGACTGTTCTTCTTCTGGGCACCGTCCTCATCATTGGCATGGTATTTAAAGGGTTAGGTGTGACGTGTTTAAAGGTTCATGCGAATTGTGGGTCAACAGCCCGGAGGGAAGAAAGGTCCGACGGGTTTTTACGGCGGGAGTGAATGGCTGCTTTGTTAGAGTGTGGAGGGGATTATGTGAACGTAGTGATCTAGGCTACAGACCGGTTGCAGAAGAATGGAAGGTTCACGAACACGTGGACGAAACGGGACAACAGGCAAGAATTCGCAAGCATTGCACTGGGGCTTTGCACTGGGCTTTCAGTGAGCGAGTTATCTCACCCTGACGGGAGGAATCACGTGTTACGTGACCTTCTGACGCCATCCACTCAAACGTTGCCTGTCTGCGTACTGCTGATGATGGCCCAACAAGGCCGAAACAGCTGTCCAGTACTGGCATGGCGACGTTTGAGTTACAAACATATGCTATACGTGCAGCCAAAGAGCTCCGGCTATTTTTTTATTTTATACTTCACTGGCTTTGCACTGGGCTTTCAGTGAGTGAGTATCTGAGTAAAAAAAGAATGGTCGACGTTTCTACAGTAGCACTGTCTTCGTCAGTTCCTTTTTTGTCCTGACGAAGACAGTGCCACTGTCGAAACGTCGACCATTCTTTTTTTGATCTATGTGTTAAATTGCCGATTAAATAAATTAGTTTTTGTTAACGTTCCTGTAATCTGTAGTCTAAGTCTTATTATTTCACTTTTATATATATATATATATATTATATACTTTTTGTCCTTACGATGACAGTGCCACAATTGAAACGTCGACAGTTCTTTTATAATCTATGTGTCAAATTACCAATTAAACAAATTAGCTTTTTCTAACTTTGCTGTTTCCTGTCGTCCATGTCTTATTATATTACTTTTGTATTATATATAAATATATATATATATATAGGGGAGAAAAGACACATGTCTTTTCTCCCCTATCTATATACAACATCCTGGTCATTCGAACCTCCATTTTGTAGCTTAAATATATATATATATATATATATATATATATATACAAAGATAAAGTGTCTGAAAGCCGCAAGTTAATGTAAAATAACGAATGAGTGAGCCGAAGACGGGAGTTATAGGAAAGGAATTAAAATAGTTTGTAGTTTAATACATTAGTTAACGTAAATAATTAGCTCTTCGATTTAAAAAGTTGTATATTTATATATACTCGTGGACGTTTCCATTAATTATGTTAATTTTACGACTTAATTTTTACTTTCCCAGTTTAATTAGTTGTTTTGCGACGTATCAGCTGTACGGGTACGACTCACCACGGCAATGCCATGTCGTATCGTTCTGCTGTAGAGTTGTTTAACTGGCGAGAAAAACGTCACGTTCACTATAAGCACAGACTTAATGTACACATAGAACTGCTAACATACACGAAAGAACTTCACTTATACGTGTGTGTCTCCTGTATATGGTCAGTATCCTGCATTGCTTCAACATTCTGCAATGCACGTTGATCCCGACGTCAAAACACTTGTTCGATTCAAATCCACGTCACTTCGTAGCCCCGACGTCATCCACCCGAGAAGAAGTATAAAAACCGGAAGGGTTTCGCCCTTTTTGCCACCGCGGAGTGCACCAAAACTTTTTGAAAGAAATGGGACTCATCGTTTATCTCCACTTGATTTCGTTGATCGTAATGTCTCACTCTGCACCAGAATGGAACCTGACCGCCATGCAGCGTTACAAAAGAGTAAGTCGTAGCAGATAGCGTCTTGTTCTTTCACGGTGCTGTATTAGATAACACAATTTTCTCAACATCAGTTTCCACTTCGTTTCATTTTTTTCTTTTTTTTTTCTTCAGTATTGTTACAGTTTCCATTTTTGTTACTGCTGTATTTTCGTTTCCGTTATACCTTTCTGATACCACTGGTACCAGCTTTTAATTTCGTTTCCGTTACTATTTCCGATACGGCTGTCACAGAGCTGTAATGGAACGGCTGTCACAGAGCTGCGGGAGGACAGTTCGTCTGGATCTGTCAGCACACTGTTTTGCCTAAGTGCCGCTTCGGCCCGGTTTTCTCGCGTAGACGCTACAGAAGTACTTTTACGTCGTTGCGATGCGCAAATTTTGCACGATCTTTAAAGAAGTGTTGGAACATGTCTTGGAGCCAGACTTCTTTCTATCTTCAGTCGTTCTGAGTCTAGCAACCCAAGATGGGCGTAACCTTCGTCCAATGTCGCGTTCATAGCCGGAGGCTCTCAGTAGTATACAATTACTGCCATAACATAGCTGAAATGAAGAAAGTAGGAATAAAAACAAAGCAACAATCATACGCTCTCATCCTTGTGCTGTGATGTAATAGAGCTCGTGGAGTCTATGTTATATAAGTCTCATGTCTTGATGTCATGTAGCTAGGTAACGTCACGGGTAAGTAAATGCGCGATGCACCGTCGATATCCAATATTGCGGTTTGTTCCCATATTGTCGTGTAGTTATTTAGAACATTACGGGGAATCGAGTCATCAAAATGCAGCAATAAAGCGAAAAGTCACTGAAATATCATCGCACATCAATAGCAGCTATATTACCCGAATACAACACCGGACGATAATCTCCGTTACCGTTTCTGTTTCCAGTAATGGGGGACAGTGGTATACGTTTTCGTTTCCGTTATAGTTACCATCTCCAATTTCGGTAGCATACCGTTTCTGGTTTCGTTACCATTACCGTTACCCTTCCCTCTGAAAACTCTACATCGTTGTTTCCCAGTACGACTGAAATGACCATTATTGTTGAACCCTGCATAGGCAACTGTGTATTTCATTTGGGGATGGACGGTTGGACATTACTACATAGTAGAAAGTAATCACAACGCCAAATAAGTAACGATGACGTAGTGGGATGTTTCGCCGCTGAGGCAGCACCCTATCTCTTTGCTTGAAGGGGGGAAGAGGTGAAGTGATTATGATGAATGCAGAAAGTCTTAGTAGAAAGCGTAGTACTAGTAGTGTGTGGCAGAAAGTGAACATATGGTAATGGCAAGAAGGCAAGGGTGCAGGACAGCTGGGACATGGTGAAAAATTGGAACCCGAGAAAGGGGCAGAGGAGGGACGACGTTCTCGAACACAGCAAACCCTTTAATGACAGAATCACCTACGTACTTAACAAACTTCCGAATTGGAGGCGAGGGAGCAACCGACGCCACACTTACACAATTTCCCCTCGTGGCAAGCTCATCGACAAATATATCCCACAAATAACAATCTGTACTCATTCTCAAACACCTTTGGCTCAACAAAACGGTAAGAAGTCTTCTAAACAGGAAGAAATTGCTATTTCGTCCCTCAAAGCCATCTCCCGGCCCGTCGAGTTTGGACGCCTATTATAACACCCCCTAATTATTATTATTAGTAGTAGTAGTATTATTATTAGTATTATTATAACACACACACAAAAGTAACCATTTCGACGTCACTATTTTACCAATGTTTTTTACACTGCTTTTTTACCAATGTGGTTATACACTGCTAATTTTCGAGTGCATTCCTTCAGGGAAAAAGTAGAATTAAGGAAGCGCACATGAACTGCGCACAACGCGCCGATACGGTCACTTGAGGTCAATCGACTTTGAAGTATAGTCCTGCACGGCCCGCGGTACTCCTGCACGGCCCGCGGTACCCGCGGGTACCCGCACGTTGTTGCAGGTGGCGGGTGTAGGTTTTCGGTGTCGTGCAGGCAGCTGATCGGGTGTGGTCAACGCATTTTACCAAAACACTGTTAGAAAGTACACCGAGTTGCTCAATTTCTTACACGTCTGTACTGCAGTGGGTCGAAATATGACGCAAAACGTCGGGCAACAAGGGCGGAACAAACGTTCACACCGTGGAACAGTGTCTGTGGTTGTCCATGTCGCGTTTCGTATCCCATCATGCCTCAAGTCACAAACCAACACGCATTTGCCCCCCTTTTCCCCCTGCGCTGATGTCCTAGAAGAAACCACACACACAGACATATCAACCATCCGGCGTAGACCAGGGAGTACTCTCAGTTTACTCGACAACGTTAATCGAATCGCATATTAAGTTATCGTAATCGTTATCGTATCGTATCCGCATCGTATATCGTTAATTGGATATTTCTGAACCGCAAAGGACTACACTTGGAAGCACAGTTGGCAGAAACAATGATCACCTGCACTGTCCGTTCGTGGCAAAAAAGATATTGTTAGAGCTGCCAGGTATGATAGCGACAAGTCTTGTTCTTGCTTCCCACAAAACGCGAATAGCCCCGTCTTAGATCGCAGCGGTCTTTTCCTTGTCATTTTGTTGAAATCGGGGGACACATGGTGTGCATGTGAACAGAAATGACGTGATGTAAGTTTGGCTTCTAGGCTTACTTCGCCATCCGATCTGGACTTGCACACGCCGTATCTGGCACAGAAACACGTAGGATGGATGTAGCAAAGAAACGAATGACAATGTGCTAAGCAAGAAAATGCAAGTGACCATCTCTGGGGTAGCTTCTCTGCAACAGGAAGACTTCGCCCTTGCTTCCACGTCCCGCGAGCACATTTTCCTTCCTTTCTTTCTTTCTTTTTTTTGCCTTATTACTATGTGTGAATCATCCAGGCAACGTCTGCCATCTAATATGTACCAGCGGCTATCCACAGGTCGGTGACGACAGATATAGCCCTGTGGTGGCTGAAAGAACGGGCCGAAGAATGCAACTAGAACAATCATATGTGATTAGAAGAATGCTTATATAACGAGGTTCACATTTAAGAATATAGACTGTGATAATTGGCACGAGGTATTCCCTCTTTCATCTACCACTTATCCATGAAGAAGACCGAGAGACGCGGACACAGAAGACTACACACGTAGGTTCTCTGAGAACCTACGTGTGTCGTCTTCTGTGTCCGCGTCTCTCGGTCTTCTTCGTGGATCAATACCCACTAGCCTGCACCCTTTCCCTTGTATCAATCACTTACTTTGACTTAATTTCGGGAGACATCACTGGTGGTGATGGTGATGGCGAAAGGGCTTGCCGTTGTCGGTCTCACATGGGTGGGCAACGTCACGACTGACGCCCTGGGGGAATGTGCGTCCTGGGCCGGCTTCTAAGGGAACTCTGCCGACATACTGGGTGTTTCAAAAAACGTGTCATTCGGACTTTATAAAAAAACGGGGCGACGGAAAAATACGGGGTAAACGGCATTTGTGTTGCAACTGGATTTGCCACCTTGAAAAAATATTTTCATTTGCTTTTATTTAAAATAAATTGAACTTCTTTAATTGAACTCCAAAATTTCCCAAGTCAACCTAACGTTTTTTTTTCACAGAATTAGAGAGCCCGTAGCGAACTTAGTCAGATCCACTAAGAAATCCGCTCGATATTGCAAATGGAACTGCCCAAAAAAAGTCCCGAAATTGAGGATTCCAAGTTTCGGGTATTCAACGGCGCACCAAATCAGACGCAAAGATTCGTGGAGAGCAGGACTGCTCCTGCCCCCATGAAAGATAGAAGGTCGAAAAAACACAAGGCGGGAAAAAAGAGGCGGAATCATTTTTGTTTGCCGCTTATCAACGTATGGTGGAATGTCACCTGCCTTGTTATCTGCGCGTCTTGTGCTGCACGCCGGTCCGGCGATAAACTGTTCTAGCTTCATGGGGGCAGGAGCATGTCCTGCCCTCCGCGCATTTTTCCGACTGATTTGGTGCGCTGTTGAATACCCGAAACTCTGAAGCCTAAACTTCGGGACTCTTTTTGGGCAGTACCCTTTGCAATATCGAGCGGATTTCTTGGTGGATCTGACTAAGTTCGCTACAGGCTCTCTAATTCTGTAAAAAAAAACGTTAGGTTGAGTTGGGAAATTTTGTAGTTCAATTAAAGAAATTCAATTTATGTTAATTAAAATCAAATTAAAATATTTTTGCAAGATGGCAAATTCAGTTGCCACACAAGTGCCCTTTACCCCGTATTTTTCCGTCGCCCCGTTTTTTTATAAAGTCCGAATGACACGTTTTTTGAAACACCCTGTATGTCTGAAAGCGTCCGAGGAAAACCCAGGAAAAACTCCAGACAGCACAGCCGGAGACATCACTATTTCCGAAACTGCTCTCGTGATAGCGTGTAAGCAATAAGGAGGAACAGGTTCAGGGGCGGACTCAGACCATCGGTTTGGGAGGGGGGGGGGGGAGGGCGGTTCCTTTGTCGAAGCTCGTAGGTGAGAGGTGAGAGAGGGAGATCTAAGGCATAAACTGATGTGTTGGGGGGAGCGAACGCCCCCCCAATTCTGTGGTTCTAGAGGCGCAATTTCGGTATCAAAATGTCGGGGGTCTCATTCGTTTATCCAGATGTGGACATTTTCTGGCAACACTGGGTTCATTGAGACGCGAGAGAAAGACGAGGTGCAGTACATTGCACTTGTGGGATATGCAGGTATAGCCTACTTTAGGGACGGAGTCCCGCGATTCTCGCACACGACCTACTCGATTAGAACGACCACGTCATGGGCACCCCTTCCCAGCGCCGCATTTTTGGAAGCTAGCGGTGGCGCTTCTCATCGTCCCAGTTATTGCTTCCTCAACTTCTACAATACTTTGTACTTCACCTTTACCTTAGTATTTCTGTACAAGCGGTGGACGTTCCACAGATGTTTCATTCTGAGGTTGATTACCATCATCATTCTACGCGTTTTCATAGGGAGCTATCGCTGTCGTCTGCTACGGTAGTCGTGCATGCGCTTCTGCGCGTTCAGAATTCAAATTGCCATCGTCCAATCGTGGCGTGCCGATGAGTTGCGCCCCTGGCGGATCGTGCGGACGGGATCCTCATAGGGGTTTCTGATTGTGACATGGTCGTTATAATCTAGTAGGTAGTGTTCTCGCAATGCAAAAACAATTCGACGATAGCGTGTTCTTTCACTCTCGTGTAGCTTAGGAGACGACACGGAATCTACCAGTGCATGCTACAACTACCGGTATATGTTTATTCTCTTTTTTTTTTTCAGAACTCATCCAAGGCTGAGGGTGCAAAGCTGGAGACAGCGTCCATCGGAAAGGATAGTGCTCATTTTCTGGGCCAGAACTGGAAGCATGCTATGGTCGTGGCCGCCTATCTCGATGGGGAAGCACACATGAGCAGTCAGAAGTTCGACATCCATCGTTACCGTATGGTCATGTCTGTTGACGTGTATTGCAAGGGAGTCAAGAACTTTTGGGTAGGACTGTCCATCCAGCTGTGTCCCGGTCAACACGACAACAATCTTCACTGGCCTTTCAAGTCGCGCTTTACTTTGACAGTCCATCACCAGTCTGATGAGCACAAGGATGTTTCCAAGACGATCACGCCGTCCAATGTTTCACGCCTCGAAACTTCTAAAAAGCCGCACGGGCAGTGTAACCCCAGGTGGGGAGATACAGAAATTATCCGCTTCGTAGACGCTGAAGTAGGCGGATTTGTGTACGATGATTCAATTTCGGTGTCAGTCAAAATTCTTCCAGACTGAATGACCGCCACCACCACAATCGAAGTGCTGGATCGCACATTCCTTCAGCGAATTTCTTTTAAGTAGAGAATTGATCGGGGCACAATTTCTAAGAGTACTAGATGTGTTGATTTGTGTTTATTCTTTACGAAGGGCACAATAATTTTACGATAATAAATCCTGTTTTTACGATACTCTCGTTAGCGTTATATGTTTTTGTGCTGCTACTGGCTTTACAGGGCAATCGGTCCGAACGTCTTGTTGCTTTCATACAGATTTAGAGGGAACAAGGTTACAAGTAACACGTTACTGTAACTAAGTTCCTTTTTTTTTTGGTAACTGGTTGTGCTTAGATAGGTACACTTGTATCTTAGATAGGTACTTTTGCGCCGTGGTCACTTTCAGAGGAACTGGTTTCTTTTTCACATAACTTTGCCAAAGTAACTTTAGTTACAAGTTACTTTTAATTCGGTTTTCACTCACCTTCACTTATTTTCTTCTTTTCCTTCCGGTTCTTTCATGGCACTTTATGCAACAGAACGTGATATTTAATCAATGACAGTATGCTACTCAGAAAGTAAGAACCGCTGCCATTCAAATGAAGCTTAAAGGTTCTGCGCCTGCAAAGCGTCCGAAATGTTGGACATAAACGAAAACGATCAAAGTGTGTTGCATTCCGCCGCATCCAACTCAAGGTCTAACTCAACTGCGTGTGCGCGCTGCACCTGGGTAGTGCTATTTTGTGTCCGAAGTAACTTGAAAATAACTTGTTTTTTTTTTTTACGTAACTCTGTAACTTCGATTTACATTTCAGGCTGAAGAACTTCGTTATTAACTTAGTTCATTTTCCATAGGCTGAGAAGTTACCCGTCAAAAAGAACTCGTTTCGAGTTTAGTTATCATGTGAAAAACGTAACTAAGTTAATAACGAAGGTCTTCAACCTGAAAAGTTACTCCCACTTACTGGCATACTTAACAAAATAACGAGTTACATTGAAGTTACATAGGACACAAAATAGCAGTATACATGCAGCTGCAGCGCGTGCGAGCAGTTGAGTTGTCTCCGGAGGAGTGCAACACGCTTGTATCGTTTTCGTTTATATGTCCCATTCTGTTCAGAAAGTAAGAACAGCTGCCATTGAAATGAAGCTAAACCATTGTACGCCCAGAGGGAGTAAGATGCCAAGAGTTGGAGAACAGATCCCCGGCATCTATAAGCGAATGGAGCCGTGCCTGGCCTGACTTGGTAACTCGGCGAGTACCGGCCTCGTATTTCCAGCCATGGCGGACGCGTGTCTGAGGTTTATCAAACAAATTTATATATAAATTTATAAGAACAGAAGACAAGGCCACAAACCGACAAGTGGCCACTTTAGCACTGTAACAGCAAAAGACCAGATTAAATCCACAAGGCACGCGGCCATGTGCATTATATTTACACTGCCAAGTTTTTGCATAGGTAGAGGATGCTGTCGACAAACTCCTTCTTCCAATCCCTACCTCTCTCACCGTGATTTGCCAACATGATTGTGTAATACGCGGAAAGTGGCTCTGAGAATGTTATACAGGATCGAATCATACGCACACTGCACTGTCCTTTGCTTGTCTTCGCAAATATATGCGTGGCCTGGCCGATCCCGACTCTTAGAAACATGTTTGTCGGCCCGGGCTCGGCACATTGCAATCCACATTGCAAGATTGCATCATGGACGAAGCAGCCACCTGCACTTCTTTTACGATATCTCAGATAATATATGAATGGCTTCCGACACTGAACGCAACATTTAATTGCACGTTTGCAGTGCAGTTAGCGTGCTGGCCATGTCATGTCGAGACTGGGAGGTACCCGGGTTCGAATCCCGGTGCCGGCTGTGCTGTCTGGGGTTTTTCCTGGGTTTTCCTGAGACGCTTTCAGACATATGTCGGCACAGTTCCCTTAGAAGTCGGCCCAGGACGCACATTCCCCCAGGGCGTGAGTCGTGACGTTGCCCACATACGTGAGGCCGACAACGGCAAGCCCTATCACCACCACCAGGAATGCTACAAATGCAGCAAAGAAGCATAATGCAGCATAATGCAGCGAAGAAGATTCTAGGGATGGAAAATGTAGAATTCAGACTTGAGAAAGCGCATATGTAGAAAGTCGAGTCTATATAGTCTCATACTTTAAGCTTTGTGCGTGCTTTGAGTTTCTTTTTAACGGGAACAAGACGTGTAGTTAGTAAGCTGGAAAGTCGGGTGGTTCGTAGTTGGTACTGTTGAAGGGTAAGGTGACGCTTTTCCTGTCCACCTGTATATATTAAAAATGTATATGCCTCTGCATTATACGCCTCAGGAAGCCGAAGGACGGAAGGCAGGCAAAGGAGGTTGTTCGATTCAATGAAGAATAACATTTGCCTGCTGAACCATAGCCTCATATATAGGAGGCTATGTCTGAACATTCAAGCGCCAACTTACACGCTATCCCCAATGTTACGATGTACCGTAATTTCACGCGTATAAGCCGCACCGCAGATAAGCCGCAGGACGCGTTTTTTGGGATGTTTTGAAAATTTTCCGGCAGATAAGCCGCACCCGCAGATAAGCCGCGGGCAATACGAGACGACTGATTTGTGCGACGAAGGAGACCATAGAGAAGGCCATAAACCATGTGGTCCATACTCCGGGATCGGCACAGTATACAACAGAGGAGGTCAGTTCTGGAGTTCTACCAAGATCGGATTGTGCCCTTGTCGGGAGTTTTTCGTGGGCTGATGGGTCAGTGATCTTCCAGAAGACGTGAATCACTGTCACCACTTTCCTTAAAGCTGCTTGGGGGAATGCACCAGGAAGATCAATCTACTCTAATGTGGACCCGTCCCTGTTACGCACTGTTCGTGCATCGGCAGGGCAGTGCTGTTCCAGAGACACTGTCGGTCCATTCGTTAAAATCGGCGTATGGGGAAAATACCAGGAAAAAATAGTCATCAGATAAGCCGCACCGGTGGATAAGCCGCAGGGCGCCTGTGAGAAAAAAAAATCGCACATAAGCCGCGGCTAATACGCGTGAAAATACGGTATTTAACCTTTCGTGTAGCTCACTCGACATATTTCGCCACTTCTCGTGCGCTACAGATGTGGACACTAGAGGTAGGTCAGCTTCAGTTATGTTTATAGATGTTTGATTTACATTTATAAATTATATTTCACACGGCCGACTGCCCCTCCCAGGAGCTACTGGACTTATTTCTTTCATGAACTGGAGACTTTTTATGAGGGCGTCAAAACATCTGTGCACACCGGTATGTTCCCAGAGGTTCTCTCGCAAGCAATTAGTCGCCGCATTCAGGGCCTGGTGGTCATGTCTAAGAGGGTAGCAGGACATGTCGGTCATTCTCAAGCAATTAACCACTTTAGGGGAATAAGTCACAGAACAGGCTGAACGGTTCGTCGGACAGGGCAACTGACTGACATCGTGGAATCCCGCCAGATTTAAGTTAAGGTAACACGCCAACTTAACGTAGCGTTACGTTTAACGCAACGTAACGTTTACTTTTTCTTGTATTCCCGATTATTTTCGTTTTCTTTTCATGCTTTTAAGTAAATACTTACTTTACTTTGAACTTAAGAAAGAAGAACGGAAGCGCTGGTAAGTTTTGTCACCACCTTTCACCACCTTTTTCATTTGACCTGGCCACGAAGATATGGCGGACAATCCGACCTCTGAAAGTGGGGCCCTCAAAAGAATCCTCTCGCGGCCTTGTCTATAGTTAAGGGTGTAGACGAAAACACCCTAGCGGTGAACTTGTGTGGTACTAACGACACCGGTACTCTGCAGTTTTGTCCCCAGTTTAATGCATAAAATTCACCAAAACCAGTCCACAATTAGTCGTGAACTACGACTTCACGCTAATCAAGCTAAAAACAGTTGAAGCTTGTGAACGCCCGCTCCAGCTCGTCCCCCTGGACCCTATGCCACACTGCGAAACTTTGAAGGCAGTCACTCCTAGCTCTCATTTAAAGGACAACGGAAACGAAATTTGTCCATTGCAAAAAGAGGACCGAACAAGGTGTAAATATGATGTAAAATTATAGTGCCACTAGTATTTTGCAAGTACGCTGTGCGGATGGCCATATTTCTGACGATTACGAGAGCGCTGGGCCGCCCACTCGACACGATCGCCCATGGAGCGCGCCAAGCATTGCGGGAAAATCTGAGGAGCGCGTGACGTCAAATATCTCTCGCGCTCCATGTGCGGCTGCCAGGCACAAACACGGCGAATTCTCAATAACGCCTGAAGATGTTTGATTCGGAGATCTCGTGGAAGTCTGAAGACAATATATCCTATGAGAGATGGGTTCGTACATGCTTCTTCGTCTCCGTTCTTTCCCCGTAGCAGGAATTAGACGTACGCCGAAACACCAAATGAAATGAAGCGAAATGAAAGTCTGGAACTCCAACAGGAGAGCCAACGTGCGTCACTTCCGTGGTCTGCTACGGCGGCGCGGCGACGCTCACCAGGGGCTCAGAGTGCTCCACGGCCGAATTTTATATCGCGATTGTGGCGGCGTTTCAACTAATATACGCAAATCTAAGTCGAATTCCGGATTGTTTTGGTACACATCGCAATATGAGGCAAATAGCTTTGCAGCCTATTTTCGTTTCCGTCGTCCTTTAAGTGTATAATGTGTCTTGGTACGAGGGGTCTCTACATGTCTCTCTACACTGGGAGAGGCATTGGTTCTCACCTTGGGAAGCCCCCAAATGCCCTATATCTTCATTGCTATCCGAACTTGCTATCCAAATCTCTATCCAAACGCGCTATAACTTCGTTTGATGGTACGTGGAGCAGAATTCATCACAAATTCTGAGAAGATCGCATGTGGCGCACTCACTTGCGATTCGAGGATATTGCTGACCTATCACGAAGTTTCCAAGGAAGTAGCTCACTACCCCTGAACTTCACCACATAGCACGCTCCTAGCCAACCATCATACCGAATGATATCATTCCGTGTCATGATTTGTTCAAAACAGGGGGGAGGCGTCTATCTGGGACAAGATAATCTGTCCCAGATAGGCGCATCCTCCCATTTTCAACAAATCAGTGCACAGAATGATATCATTCGGAATGATGGTTGGCTAGTAGCGTGCTATGTGGTGAAGTTCTGTTTTAACAGTGTACGCGGAGCCAGGCCACTAAGTTTTCTCAAATCGAATCTCTCACAATTAGTGACACCTTATACACAAAGTTGTGCGCACTGATCAGCCGAAAGCCAAAGATGATCATCAAATTGAGACGGAGAGAACGGTGCTCGTATGTGCGGACGATTCTCGATCTCGCCTCCAGCCCGTATAGGTCGCGAAACTGCCAGTAAGTGAGCAAGCGAAGAATTGAAGAACAAAAGCGAAACACGAACCTGACATCAGCAGTCTAAGCGTATGATTGGACTTGTATGGGAAAAATGCAAGGAGTCTGTTTCACACTGTATTCGCGCAAACTATCTTGCAGGCACATTCAGTAGCATGTGCCTGCTCCATTTTGTCGTGGTCGGCCCAGTGGCGTAGCCAGATCTCCAAGGTAGGGGGCGACTCGATACGAATACCAGCCCCAGTTCCGAACCCCCTACCCCCCGCTGATACTGGGGGCGCCAACACAAAAACTTGGGCATCGCAAGTAATTTAAAATGTTGATAGACGCCAGGAACTGCAAGGACTTTCCCGATCGTCACATTGGTCCCCCTCCGTCAACGCCCATGTAGCATTTTCTCGTGGGGTTTGCACAGTTTCCGTGGTTCGGTCCGTGGCAGTTAGGGAGCTTCAGTGTCTGAAAACGTGCATATTATGCCCTTCACGAGCCTTTCCTGTCCTGTCGAGGCATTTACAATGGCGAGTTTAATTGTTTACAAGCGGTAGCTTTACTATAGCACTTTTTACAGTTTTTTTTTTTTTTTTTCGTTCACGCTCGCATCGTTCAGGGGTTTGATGATGAGGGAACAGGGGAGGGGGAAGATATTGGCCACAGCGATTTGATTCCCTGTGTACTGGAAATTAGGTCTACCAAGCTCTACAGTCGACAAGGGTGACCATCAGCCTCACTGCAGAAGGGTCTGACACTGTGGACGGTGACCAAATGTCTCGCGTCATCGGTTTACCCCGGCGCCAGTAAACCTATGGTTTAGGTTCGTTGGAAATATGGGCTCAACAGTTCAAGTAAGCCGCTAAAAACGAAATCGCCGGTGGAAACGAATACCTTTTAATTGTGAGCTCTGTAAAGTTGTCCGTTATCGTACTACCTATAGTATTCTACGAGTTTACAATTTAAAAAAAAAATTGCTTCTCTGCCTTGGGCCACAACTGAAACACACCCGAATGACTGTACTGATTCGACCACGAGTCGACTGATTAGAGACATCGCGGCCATTAAAAATGTTTATTTTTGCAAATCTGCTACACACCGACCAAGTGAATCGCCAAATACGTGTTAAGGGACGACGTTGTAACCACATGCCAATCAAGACACCACAACATTAGTCGCAATTAATGTCTACCAGAAGGGACACTTTTCGGATGGATTCATGGGCGAGTCTTCCCGGCAAGCGAATGTTTTGCTGAAGTGCTCAGAGTTCATAAGAGGCACGTTGCATCTTTCATCCCATGGGGGATGTCTCGGGGGTATACGTGTGTAGTCATACTCGCACCAAATCAGACACTTGGCAATATAGAAGAGCTGATCCCTCGTGAAACCTTTCACGTTGCCCAGGTAAATACTGGACCTTTTTGCGGCCTTCTGGTACGCCTTTAGAAGACTGTTCATGCCGAGGGCATCTGCCTGATATTCCAATGGAGTCCTAGAATAATCTCTTGCTTTCGGAGCGTTCTTGATGTGTTTCACGTAACAACGCTCCCACTTTTGGAACGTCTTATTGCTCTTTTTAGTAAACCATGGCGTTTTTGTCCCGTTGAGATCGTACTGACGGCCGTATGTGTCGAATCCGTGCATTATCTCATGAATCACTGTAGATCCCAGTGTACCATAGTTTATTTCAGGCGGGGCTCCCAAGTTGAAGTTGGGCTTCAGCATCATGGGAACGAGGAATGTAACAAGGTTCCTACCAGGTGTATTGAAGGCATTGTTGGCGTATGGATGTGAAATGAGGTGCGTGCCTTCGTAGTACTCTTCAAAGCCATTCCATACATGCTTCCAGAGCCTTTGAGTCCTGAATGCGCTAACGTTTAGGACGTCCCGGAGGTAAGGGCCATTTAAGTCGGGAAGATCTTCGTAGAACTTGTTGAGTTTTTCTGATGTGTTCAGGTTTGGGGCCAATCCCGTTCGAACCTCAAGCATCGATAACTTCTTCAAGGCCCCAGTGCGTGTTTCTTCGTCCAGCAACAAGGTGGCTCTTAATGACATCTCGAATTCACTGATGATTTTTTGGATCATTTCTATAATGCCTTCCATCCTCCTCCTTTCAAGTAAGTGGGGGACCACTGAAGAACCTGCCGCGTTCGGCATGTACTCGAGAATGGTGTCATAGCACGACTTTTCAGGACTCAGTGAAATCCGGTAGAAGAACAGCAAAGTGCGCCAGGCGCAAAATAACATCATGTCATCTGCGGTGAAGTTCCCTCGCTCTCCAAAGAAGCTGTGAAAATTGGCAAAGTCATCTTGTGACATACGTATTGTCAAATTTTGTAACGCTCTAGACGTCGTGTAGCGCTGGAGAGCTTCAGTCCACACTTTGGAAAGGGCCTCGTCTTCATTTTCTAAGCCTATTTTCCCCAATTCCAACTCTAGGTCATCCTTGTCAGCATATTGCTTCGAAGTAAAGTCAGTTACAACAAATATCCTGTCCTGTAACTCCGCGATGCGTTCCGCGACTTCAGGTAGCTCTGCGGAATACACGGAAGAAAGAATATCATTGATGCCGCTCTCGGTTCTTTTCGATGCTTTTACGTAATCCATCGTGAAAAGAGTTCTACCATGCGAAGCAAAATTGTACATACAAAAAACAGGAGAAATATCGGTCTCAAACATAAATTTAACCGTGATGTCTATGGGGTCGAATGACAGGCTTCCTGCTAGACCCATATGGTGCTCGGCTAAGAAATCTCTGATGAATCTCGCCGATGTTTCGCTGTCATCATCGTTGCAGTGTTGGTAGAGCGCTGCAGCTTGCTGAAATGCTGATTTTCCGTTTCTGGGGATTTCTTCCGTCCGTAGACTTTTCTGTATGGCCATCGTCAAGTTTCGTTCACCCATCAGGTCGTAAGCAGTAGGATCAATGTACATGTGGGTCAGTCTCAGCCGCTCAGTCTTTCCACATACGAACGAAAAGAAGTTGTCACACGGGTCTTTGTCCGTGTCTAGCAGAGCCCCGATGTACTCGCGGATGAACCCACAATCATCGGCGTCGCAGACCTTTCCAGACTCTTGCAGGGGCGTGGTTCCTTCTGCCGGTTCCTGTCGAGTTGTCTCGGCTACGTCATAGTCCGTGTAATCTTCAGTATTGGGTTCCGAAGGCGGCCCCGGATGGAGTTTCGGAAGCGTGATGGACTTGCGAGTCGGCTCCATCCCAGCGTGCCCGGGCGTCGATTGTTCCAAGTTCCTCGTGAAGACCAGGATGACTGCTGCCAGGGCCAAAGCCAGAACAATGACAACGCTCAATGCCACTACAATGCAGGTTTTGCTGCAGTCGAGATGGGAAGATTCCGTTCGCTCCTGCGATTGAGAAAAGTCACCATTGTGAGGACGGTGCTTATCGATTAACTGCACGAACAATGAATTGCGTGTACGCCTGCGTTCAAAACCTTCACAGTTTTCGAGTTGTTCTGCCCGCGGGGAACAACCTGTTCCGGTAATAAAGTACAAGTACAGCAATGTACAAGTTTCTGGCGATGCAGAATCAAAAATAACAAAGACGGTTAAGAGCATCAACTATTTACTATATACATGAACAAAAAACAAAAAAAAAACAAGACTTTCGTGCAGGAGGCTGCACTTCTTCAGGTTTGTGGACCTGTTACGAGGAGGAGGAGGAGGAGTGTCGTTGGGAGGAACCCGAGAGGTCTGCCTGCCTGATTAGGCGGCATGTTTCTCGGGAAGGGAAAGATGGAGGAGAGGAGGAAAGGGTGAAGTGGAAGACCGAGCGGAATCCGCTCGGCGGGAGGACAGCTGCGTCCATGGGCCGACTTCAGGGGAACTGTGCCGGCATACGCCTATTACACATCTGAGGGAAACCCAGGAAAAACCCCAGATTCGAACCGCGGACCTCCCAGTCTCCAAGCGCACGCGTTACCGCTGCGCCACCGGAGCTGGTACAAGCGCGACCTACTCTATAGAAACACGACCATGACATTCGCCGATCCCCCTATGGGTCCGCTGTCCGCGGCCCGAACCGGGGAAAACCGGTTTCCCGCTCAACATGCTCGCTAGGGGCGCCGCGTGCGCACCCCACGAGCGAACGGGAGACTGCTGCTGTAATATCGGCAATGTTTATTATCATTTTTTTTGTGTGTGTGAATGTCTACGCGTTATTTCCGTGTATCCTGATGCGAAAGACATGTAATGTGCATGCTTAATACAAGTTAGTTCTACTTTACGCAAAATACGTCGAAAAGGGGGAAAAATTAAACACTGTCAAGGAGCCCGCGAAGAGGGAATCACACACGTAACATGAAAAACGGTTAGGAGCAACTAATATTTATTCGAACAAGAACTTTCGTGCAAGAGACTGCACTTCTTCAGGTTACATGAATTTTCGCGCCTACACTCTAAATATTTTCACACCTTTAATTCTCAGGCAGGAAAGTTCTTACGTCTTGAAAGATATTGATAACCAGCTCAAACAGCTTGCGAACAAACTCTCTCCTCATGAAGTCCTTAATCTCTCTGAATTCACTGCCAATAAGCTGAAGAAAATTCACGAAACCAAAACAAAAAAATCGAAACGCGATAATCTTATCCTATCTCCCATTTTAGCGCATGGCATTTGTGACGCGATAAATTCTGAACCATCTTCCACAGAGGCTGGCCATAACACCGTCTTCAATCTTTCTGATGTGACCCTCGACCAGGCTGAACTTAGTGTTCTCTCAAAAGGTCTCAGTTTTGTACCAACGGAGCGTAATATTGATGAATTTGAAATTTTGCATGATCTGCACAACTTAGGTAGGAGAATGCACCTGAAAACCTTCTTTCACGATAAACCTAGCTCAGATGCTGCGCCCTTCCGAAACCCCTCTAGCTGGACGCCGGACTCCTCTAGAACTAGCCCCCTCATTGATAATTACATCAAGGCCGTTCACAAGGATATCAAGACTAGTTATTCGAAATCTATCGTACACACTGATAACTTGTCTAATTGTGAGAAAGTAGCGCTACGAAATCTTAAAGCCCGTAATGACATTATCGTCAGACCAGCGGACAAGGGTGGCGGTATAGTGGTTCTCAATACATCCGACTACATCGCAGAAGCGAACAGGCAGTTGAGTGACCGCTCGTTCTACAGAGCTATCGATCAGGATCCAACCCCTTCCTTTTGTCTTCTTATTAATAAGAAAATTGATGAACTCGTCACTAGTAAACTTATCCCGTCCCACATTTCCAAATTCTTGCGTCCTAAGAACGTCACACCAGGTAATTTTTATCTTTTGATCAAAGTTCATAAACCCAATAACCCCGGGAGGCCCATTATTTCAGGAATAAACACACCGACAGAGAATTTATCCTTAGTTGCTGACCACTGCATCAAACACATCCCACCCCTTCTCCCATCCTTTGTCAAAGACACAAACGATTTTCTTTCCAAAATTAACGCTGTCCATGACCATTTCAGTAACCATGCTGACATTTTGTTGGCAACAATGGATGTCGTTTCGCTATACACTAATATTCCTAATGACGAGGGTCTCTCTGCTGTTGAACAGTTCCTTAATTCTCACCCTTCCGATACCCTTCCCGGGAACCGGAAAAAATGTTCCCGGAAAAAATGTCCCCGGAAGAAATGTCCCCGGAAAAAATGTTCCTGGAAGAAATGTCCCCTGGAAAAAATGTCCCCAGGAAAAAATGTCCCCTCGAGAAACATCCACTTTTAGTACGCCTGGAATTTTTGCAAAATCCCCGGTTGCGATATTGCAGGTCTTGAAGTCTTCGGGCTAAAAATAAATACTAAAATTCCTAACCACTTACTAAGTGTTTTTACTTGGAAAGCTCGACCTACCTTCACTTACGATTTCTCGTAGCGAATACACTACAATCAATTGTCACGTTCGTTGATACAACGTGCACACTTCGCTGGGATATTCTTATTTTGTTTCTTTCTTATACTAAGACGTATATCCTGCGTGACGTCGTACTGACTGAGGTGCAATCAGAAGGCCGGGATTTTGAGACTAGATTTTAGGCCTGATGACACAGCTATCTTTTCAGGTTTGAGGGAATTAACGTCTCCCTAGTATTTTTCTTCATCAACACCAACATCAACATATAAGCGGGACGTACTTTTATCTGTACCAGCTCGCGTGGAGTAGCGGTTTGGATGATCGCCTTTCACGTCGAGACTGGGAGGTGACACGGGTTCGAATCCTGTCACCAGGTGTGCTCTCTGAGGTTTTCCCTGGGTTTTCCATCGGACTTTCCTGACGAATATTGGCACGCTTATCCCTAAAGTCGGCGCAAGACGCATACTAACCCCCTATCACCCTCCCTCCTGCTGTCCTCTGTCCACGCCTGTACACCGCGTGCAGCAACAGTTGCTTCGCGGCGCTAACACGGAAAAACATTTTCTCTGCTAATTAGCACAAAAGTGAAGTGTCACACAAAGTAGTACGCCGTCCAGTTTCAACAAATCAGGAGAGAAGATGTCATTCGGAATGGCCAGGAGCATGTCAAGTTCTGTTTTAGAAGTGCGCAGATCGACGTGCAGGGTGATGTGTAAAAATAAAAATAAAATGTGTGTGTGTGTGAGGGGGAGCAACAAAATTGAGAGGCAAAAATGTATTTCAATATGTCTAGCGGTGTCACATCTCGGGAGCCCCATGACTGTACAGGCCGCTTTGTTGCAAGACACAACGAAGTAAATTCACAAAAACTGACCCACAGCGACTCCCTAGGCAAAGAAATGCTATGTGTGAGTAATTTTAAAATGGAATTGAATACGAATAAATTAAGCGCCTCGTTTAATAACCGTAATTGGATACATATACAACATATATTGGAATACAAACATGTACGGTATATGTATGCCTAAATATAGCGCTTACTCTTTTTTCCCTACATGTGCCGGGGGGGGGGGGGGGGTATATGTTTATTCACACAAAAAGGAGATGCCGGCCTTGCATGTGCAGCTTAATCGGGACTATTCAAATATATTCGGTTTAGTAGAAGCATCAATTCGACTTGGAACTCGAACATTGAATTCCATATTTGATTCGGAAATGGAATAGTATATACGATTACTTGATTTGGTGCTCAAAAATCCAACCGTTCACACCGTCCTAGTAGAAAATCAACGTCCGAAGTCAACCAGTCCACGCCTACCAAAAGTGAATTTTCCTCAGGGGACATTTCTTCGAGGGAACATTTTTTCCGGGAACAATTTTTCCGGGGGCATTTTTTCCGGGGACATTTTTTCCGGGGACATTTCTTCCTGGACCCATTCTTCCCATGCCCGCTATCATCCCCCTTTTAGAACTAGTTCTTGGCTGTAATAACTTCGTATTCAACGATCAACACTTCGTCCAAATTCATGGCGCTGCCATGGGCTCCCGGGTCTCACCTAATTATGCCAATTTATTCATGGGTCGTTTTGAAAACTTAGCCCTTAATTCTTTCCCCCTTAAGCCACTCATATATCTCAGGTTCATCGACGACATTTTTGTCCTCTGGTCTGGTGATGAGGCATCTTTGCAGTCATTTTTTGATCACTTCAATTCTCTGCATAGCAAAATTAAATTTACCTGTAACTATTCAAGGTCATCCATCAACTTCCTTGATGTGACAGTGTCATGTAAATCTGGTAGGCTGACCACTGAACTATACAAGAAACCAACGGACAAGCGCCAATATCTCCACTATGAAAGCTATCATCCTAATCACCAGAAAAGGAGTATTCCATATGGTCAGTTCTTGCGCCTGAAACGAATCTGCTCAGATCAGACTGATTTTGTAAAACATGCTCAGCAAATGGTATCTGATTTCCAAAAAAGAAATTACCCACTTGAACTCATTCATGACTCTGTTGCCAAATCATCTAGCCTATCCAGGGAGTCCTTATTCACCCCGAAACGCAAAGAAGACTTAAGTAATGTAGTTTTATCCACTACATATCATAAATCACTTGTCAATACCAATTCCATTCTTAGACGCCACCTCAATATATTACATGCTGACGAGCAATTGAAGGAAGTTTTTCCGACTCCCCCATTAGTAGCATTCCGTAGATCCAAAAATTTGCGCGACATCCTCACGTCATCATGCATCATGAAGCGCTCGCCGGGTTGTTATTCCTGTGGTAGTGCACGGTGCCAGACCTGTAAATTTATCGCGCCGTCCACCATTGCCCGTAGTACTTTGGGTGACTTCTGTTTGAAAATTCGTCATTCACTCCACTGCAATTCACCCAATATTTGTTACTTGATATTCTGCTGCAAGTGCAATTCACAATACATCGGTGAAACCTCCAACACAATGAGAAAAAGATTTTACGGCCACAAATTTGATATCCTAAATGCCCGCCAAACTCCTGTCGCCATTCATTTCAATCAACCTAATCACGATTTTGAAACTGATTTGAAAATTATATTGTTAGAATCTGGGTTCCGCACCGACATCAAACGTAAGAATAGGGAGTCCTACTTAATTTCGCAATTCAAGTGTCTCACACCAAATGGTCTGAATCTTAGTCCTGGCTCGTTATATCCGCTTTTGTAAATTTAATAGTTATATATCTATATTTATTTGTGCACAATTCTTGAATCTTCGCTTCAGTCATCGTCTGGCACTCCGTTAGATAATCCGTAACCTTCCCCTTTGTCCATTCTGGGCCACTCGTTTCCCATACTCCTGACCCCCCCTTCCGCGAAACTGGGTTGGCGAGCCTTTTTGTTCACAATAATACCTTTTACTGTTCTTAAACGGTTAGAGGTCACTTATCCGTCTGCCCATCTATTCATTGTACACAGACATGTGGCACCATATCTCCTTCCCCTTCCCTTTCTTTGTACAGCAGTATGTTTAGTCGTGTATATGGCTATACTATATATACTTATGTGTGTCACCACTTCACTTTGTACCTGAGGAAGCGTGGACCTCCACGCGAAAGCTTGTACAAATTAAACTTAAACTAAAATCTTCAGTGTCGGTTTCTGTATTTTGTTTATGTGATCTACAGGACTTGACTCCCCTCTTCGTATACACACCTTTAAAGGTGTAACAACGTGCATGGCGCACGCCTTTTTAGGTGTAATTTTGGTAACATCATGATGGAGCACGGTTTCGCACAAATTTTCTTTACTCGAGTGTTGTCTGTCCTCCAAAAATTCAGTCTTGCAACATCTCAACATTGTTCAACAGTATGGTAGACACTTGCGCGTGCTCGATTATCGATAGCGATGCATATATGCTTTAGCTCGTACCTACGACATCCAAGACATAATGAAAGCAAGATTTGCACTGACACTTGATCTTTAGCAATGCTTTCCAAATTTTGTAAAATATCATCCTGTAGATGCAATGTTACGCAACCAGGTTGAATGTTCATAGCGCACGCCTTTAAAGGTGTGAAAAAGTTTACAGTGTAGAGCATCCTCGCTTGGGACAGTGCTTGTACAGGATGTGTGGTATCCCGGGGGCCCCCCATTGGACGAATATCCTTGGATCCTTGGTAAAACATTCATCGCTTCACACTGTACTAATGTACTTCAACCGATAATACGAAGTTGAACTCGAGATGAGTGATTGTGTGTTTTGTGGCGCAAAAGCATCACAGCCATAAAGCGCCACAAACGATGTAGTAATTGATGTACGCGGCTGTATTGCCATGCGTGATCGTGCTCCAAAATTTATGCGTGAACCCGTAGTTACTGGACTTTACGTATATGAGTATGTTGTCCGTCATTTCATTGGTCACTACTGGACAGCATGCAGTTGTAGTTCATTTTTTCTTTCATAGTTCTTTCATAGTTCATTCTAGTTCATTCAAAGTTTTACAAAGAACACAGCACACATAACTGAACAGACACCTCTTTTTATTCCAATTAATTTTGTCTGCTGACTATTTGGCAGAAATCTCACCAGATCTACTTTGCTTTTTCATTACAATCACGTTGCGCATACACTCGACACCTTCAGGACCTTTCGCGGTACGAAATACTCGGGTCCGACACTCCTCGCTTCGACTTGCAGAGTGGGACGGTGCTGTACCCCATCACAAACCACCGAATGGACGACGTGCGACAAACCAGAACTTCACACGGTAGAAACAGGCAGCCAAGTCAGGAACGAAAACTACCGTATCAACACGTGGAGCGGCGTCTGCTGTGGGGGCAGAGCCATTTATAGGGAGAGTTTGGCCATTCTTTGATCTTTTGCCGCCTCGTGGGTGGAGCCTATTTTGACGTCAGAGTCGTCGTTGCGCCGCCCAAAAAGCATGAATCCAAGTAGAATCCGCTTATCAGCCATCTGGTGCACGCCATATTGATGCTGTCCGTCAGCTTTGTTGTCGCAATGAATGCAATCTACAGGAATAACCGGCTTATGACCCACAGCCGCCTGTGATAAAGGGGGCTTTGTTGCCAAACTGAAAGAGTTCAAGGACGAAGGGCTTTCGAAGGACAATGTACGCACGTGTCTTTCCGCCTTCCATCGTAAACAACGATGAGCATCAATATGGCGTCAACGACCGGCTGGCAACGGGACAACAATAGAGCACGGCGAGGGAGGTGGCTTAGCCGTGACGTCGCATGACGCGCTTTAACTCAGGCTCCTCCTAATGGCCAAACTCTCTCTATAAACGGCTCTGTGTGGGGGTTACTTGTGGCGCCGCGACGTTGCTGCGACCACCAAGAGAAACATTTTCTCCGGCGCTGGACACAGGCGCAAGTGTCATGGTCGTGCTCTTATAGAGTAGGTCGTGGTTACAAGTGGTGAAGCATATATGAAAAAAAAAAAAACATGAAACGCAAAAATCGAGAATCCTATTTCATTTCAAAATGTGCAACGTTACAGCCGCACGGCATCAACGTGTACGGCGGCCCGTTACAGTGCTTTATACTATGAGACTACTTATTGTATCACCACTTGTCTGACATTTTTCTCATCATACACGATGATACACAATCAGCAAGCCACGAACTCCACAGTCTGGAAGCTCTTAGCCATAATGGTGCCGCGTGTCCTCAATCCTTCGCCCTTGAGCCCTAATTCCCCGTACGCATTCTGAAGCTCTTTTTGCACCTACTGGCTGCTGTGCCTATTCATGTGATGTTCATTGGTTTCCTCCACGTACAACTCCGACTCGTCTGCATGTCTGTCTGACCTTGTCCAGCCACCTCCTATTGATTGCGTTTTGTGTTTATTTTTGTTGATATTTCTATTGCGTTTGTAGTTCTCTTCACCCTTACACCTTTCTCTTGTACCATGTGACTTGTTTTTTATATATATATATATATGCTTGTAACTTGTCACACTTGTAACAGGTCCTCAAACCTGAAGTGCAGCCTACAGCACGAAAGTTGTTTTTTTAATGCATATAGTAAATAGTTGATGCTCTTAACCGCCTGTTATTTTTTATTTACGAAAGTAAGAAAATAACGGATATATCGTCGGTGACGAAACAGACGTGAGCGGGTGGAGACAAATATCCGTACCGCAGGTTCGATACGGGCTTTGCACGAGGTAAAATAAATACTATACACTTAGAAAATCGACGGTTTTAGTATATCGTACGCTATCGCCTTTGCATGCGTAAGTGTTAGCGTTGGTGGTTCTGCGCGCTGCACGAATCTGTCTTCCTGTTATGGGCATGCGCAGATCCACCAAAGCAGTCCCCTACGTACGCAACCGCGATAGCGTACGACATACCAAAAATCTCAAATTTCAAAGCTCCCAAACGTTGTGAGGCCCTATCCACGAAGAACATGGAAAGCCTTTTCAGTATTTTTCCTTATTATTGTGTCAAGTGAAGTTTTTCGGTGACGAATTGTACACGCACAGAGTGCCCAATAACTACAGGGCTTTTTTTTCCCTCTCGTTTTTTCTACATTGGAGTATTTTGTGATATCCCAGGGAACGTACGGCACACTATGGCTTCGTTTACACGAACACTACAGGAGCAATCTGAGTTGACTATTACACCCTTGTTATGTCGATCACAAAACATGGCAATAAAATGGAGTAAATCCTGCTACTCAGCGACACGAACCCTCATACAGGTATATGATGGAGCCGAGGCGATGAGACCTGTACGAAGCGCCACCGCACGGGTGCACTGCGTGTAAGCGAAAAGTTACGAAAAGAGCGAGGATCCAGCTTGTTCGCCGGCAAACGTGAGTATATTATTTCCTAACGTTTTGTCTGCTTAGCTAACAAGCTTGGGGGTCTCGTAGCGTATCCGGTAAGCCCTGGGAGCCAAGCAAGAGTACAAAGACATGCAGCAAACATTTCATCGGGAACACAAAGTCCGACAAGGAGAGCCGTCATGCCCACAATCCGTCGATTTTCCCCAGTGTGTACCGGAAGAGGCCCAGTTTCACTACTTCGCGCTACGAAAGGTATCGGCTGCTATTTCGTTCGTTGTGTTCATACTCTGGTGTCGTTTCAGTCCATAGAGATTTCAGTAAATTTTAGCTACCACAATGATCGATATTTTTGCTGAATTGTGCTATGCGCTGCAGATTTTTTTTTCTTTTTTTTTTTTTACGAAGGCGAATTAAGCCCTGGCAGAAAAGATGCTGATTTTCAGGGCTCATTTCTTGCCTCCTCTCGGGCAGATCGAAACGACGGAGGGAGACCACCGACGCCAGTGCCTTCGATGAGCTGCTGAGTGCAGTCGATGAAGCAACTGTCTGTATCAAACAGTCGTCAGCAATGGATGACGTGCACCACTGTGACCCAGCCACCCAGGCAAATAATGGGCCATTTCTTGTGGAGGTACAAGAATATATTTCTCCAGCACTAACCTTGTTGCACAATAATGGGTACCGATATGGTGTTATGTATCAACACGCTTCCACAATGACAGAGGATTCAGTAGAAACATCAAAGCTTCTGTTCTGCTGTGAGAAGGATGGAGACTGTACTGCCACTCAGACTGAGAGCGTGCCAACAGTGGACGTGGGGAGTGCGTACCCAGGTGTGCAGGCAGTACGAGACGAAGGGCACTGGGACCATCTACAAGGAAGTGTATTTCAGTGGCTACAAGTCTATCGTAGATTATGAACAGCGGCTACTGGACCTTACAAGCGTGACGCTCGTGGTGAGTGGTGTGTGCAAGTGTTACAAAAAAGTCAAATCAGTCCACTTCCATCATACATCCTGTGCTATATCTGTTCAGATCCTGGCCATCCCTACGGAGCCTGCTTCCAGACATCTGTCACCCTCGTGAATTTGACATCAATGATAAACTCATAACTCTTTCTAATGAAGATGAAGCACGGCCTGCCATTTTCCTGTTTGGCGTCACTTTTCGGCATTCACCGCACCACAGCAGCGAAGATATTTAAGTCCATCCTTCTGAAGCTGTGTGCGGCAACGAGGTCCTGGCTGTTCTGGCCTAGCAGGGCTGCTATACGAGCAACTGTGCCGCCTAGTATTTCACTGCTGTACCCAAACTACAGGGTCATCATTGATTGTACTGAACTGAAGGCTGAAACAGCACCAGGTGTGGAGGCACAAAACATGTGGTACTCCCAAAGGGACATACACAGTCAAGTACCTGGTGGGAATAGCACCGAATGGCCTGGTCACCTTCCTCTCCCCAGGATTCGGAGGGAGGGCCAATGACCATAGCGTCACAGGTGAGGCTGGCTTTTTGCCCCTGTTGGAACCAGGAGACCTTGTACTCGCTGACAAACGCTTTCCCGGAATCCGAACGGGTGTTGGGCAGCAAGGAGCTACACACTAGTAATGCCTCCTTTTGCAACCAGGCCGCAGTTCACTGAGGCAGAAGCAGATGCAACCTATGATACTGCATCTCTACGAATCCACGTGGAAAGAGTCATCCAGAGGCTACGCATATTTGATATTTTAAATACAAGAATTCTCCAAGAACTTCCCTTGTACATGGACAAAATTATGCACATAGTACACTACTGTCGATGACAGAGTGATGTAGCGGCCACAAATCATAGATGAAACAACAACAACAACTTTATTTTCGACCTTGGAGAGTGGGGAGTTTCATCGCCACAGGCGATACTCTACCCCATTGCTGGATGGAATGGGGGGAATAAAATAACGAGCCCCTTCACAATAACGATCGAAGTCCGATGGTGTCCAGAAATGTCAGAAGAGCTTTGAGCGCAGAGCGTTGCTGGGCTGGATTGGGCCAGGGACCAAGCAATTTCGATAGGGAGAAAGGGGGAGAGTCCAGCTGACGAAGAGACTCGAAGAGTGTGGTTCGGGAAGGTTCGTAGTGAGGGCAATGAAGAAGAATGTGCTCCAGATCCTCAAGAGCACCACAGTGGCAGCAGGTGGGAGAGTCAACTTGCCTCAAGCGGTAACGCCACTGAGCTGTAAAGGCTACATCGAGGCGCATTCGGTGGATTAATGCAGCATCTTGACGAGAGGTGTTTCGTGGCATGCGGAAAGCGAGCGTGGGATCAACTCTGTTCAACATAGAGGGGGGAAGAATGTCTGTTGTCCGTTGGCGGGAAGCCAGGGGTGTCACTAGGCGTCGCAGAATGGAACGGCGGTCTCCTCTCAGCAGAACAATACGGGTCCGTTTCCGATACGAGAGTGCTGCTTCTGCGGCGCTGTCGGCCTGCTCGTTCCCCACGACACCACAGTGGGCTGGAACCCACTGGAGAACTAGCCTGTGGCCTGCGGCGTAGATAGTGTGGTAAGCCATTAGCACGTCTGTGACTAGGGGTGCGGATGGGCCTCGTATGCCGGAATTTTCAATTGCTTGAGGGGCAGATTTGGAGTCTGTAAAGACTGCCCATTCCCGGGGTGGAAAATCAGCGATGTGTTGTAGAAAGAAACGAATGGCATAGAGTTCCGCAGCTGTGGAGGAGGTTGGATGTGAGAGGCATCTTCCGTGCACGACGCCTTCGGATGGAATGACGAAGGCTGGGGCGGACTTGTTGTTTCGGGATGCGCCATCAGTATATGCTGCCGTAAACGTAGAAAACTTCGCGTCTACCAGAGCATGAAAATGGGCTCGGAGGACTTGAGGGGGGTCCTGATCTCTTCTTTCCAGAAGGTTTGGGAGGCGTACAAAAGTGGGCGGTACCGGTAGAGACCAGGGGGCTTCCGGCGGTATAGTGTCCTTAGTTATGAAGCCAGTGAGAGTCTGGCGTGTCCTCCTCGCTACTCGATAGAAGTCGCTTTCAGGGCGGTATCGAATTTTCCTGAGTAGCCGGTGGCGGGGAATGTGAGCACGCAAACGGAGGTAGTGCCGAGCCGTTTCCCGTTCACGGAGAACTTCATTCGGGAGCTCACCAGCTTCAGCCAGTACTTGCCGTGTTTCAGCCATTCTGGGAACTCCGAGGCATCGACGAAGGCTTCGAGCAAACAGGGACCGAAGTGTATTTAATGAAGTTGTTGATATCCTGTGCAGAATAGGAAGGCTGTAAAGCACAGTTGCCCTCACCAATGCCGCGTGAACCGCGAGCAGGGAACGCTGATCACAGCCCCATCCTGAGCAAGAAAGATGTTGAATTGCGGGAAGCCATCGCTGCACTTTAGTTTCAAGATGTTTAATGTGCCGAGCCCAGCGCAAGTCCGAGTCGATTACCACGCCAAGGAAGCGGTGAAAGCGTACCGGGTCAAGCTTCTTTAAGCCAAGCCAAAGAGGGAAATTGGCCATAGCTTTACGCGTGAAAGGGAGCTCGACACACTTTTCGGGTGAAAGGTCCATCCCGAGGTGCGTGAGGTACGTATGGATATTGTTTAAAGCGAGCTGCAGGCGGCGCTGGAGAGCCGGGCGTGATTTTCCTACTGTCCAAAGGGCGACGTCATCTGCATAGACGGAGAACGACACTTTGCGAGGAATTACTGATTGTAGGCCGGCCATCACCACGTTAAAGAGTGTCGGGCTGAGAATGCTTCCTTGGGGGACTCCTTGAGGAACAGGATGCTGAGGGCTTTGGCCTTGGGACGTACGGACAGCGACAATTCGGTCCGTAAGGAACTCTTGGAGCCAGATGAAGAGCCGACCGGATACTCCAAACGAGCGCAAGGCATGCAGCACACAAATGTGCGAGACGGTATCATATGCGCGCTTGATGTCGAGGAAGACCGATCGGACGATCCGTCGATGGGTTCGAGCATGTTGAACTGTGGAGACTGGGTCGAGAACTGGATCCATGGAGCTTCGGTGGCGACGAAATCCAGCCATTTCGTGAGGGAACGCACGTTGTTTTTCAAGGCACCAGTCGAGGCGATGCAAAACCATTCTCTCCATCAGTTTCCCCATACAGCTTGTCAGGCTCACCGGGCGAGAGGAGGATAGGGAATTCGGGGGCTTGCCTGGTTTCAGGATGGGAACAACCAATGCCTCCTTCCATGTATGTGGTAAAGATCCTTGTTGCCAAGACGTATTATAGACATGAAGGAGAGCTTGGAGTGACCGCCCGTCAAGGTTTCGTAGGGCGGCATAGGTGATTTTATCGGGCCCAGGGGACGAGGCGGCGTTCACAAGCTTCAACGCTGCCTTTAGCTCGATTAGTGTGAAGTCGCGGTCCATAACTTCCGGGGGACGGGGCCAGTCGTGGTGAAGTTCAGCCGTCAAACTGTGGACAAAACTGCGGTGTAGGGGCGTGGTCGATGCAGCCGCCGGAGTCGTTAGTACCACACAGAAGTCCGTCGCAAGCGTGTTTTCGTCTACACGCTGAACGATAGCCAAGGCCGCGAGAGGATTCTTTTGAGGGGGCGCCTCCTTCAGAGATCGGATTGTCCGCCAGATCTTCGTGGCCGGATCAAACGGTGAAAGGTGGTGGCAAAACTTACGCCAACGCTACCTGTCCTCGTTTTTAAGGTCTCGTGTTACTTTAGCTTTCATCCGGCGGTATTCCACGATGTCCGTAAGTTGCCCTGTCCGACGAGCCGTTCTTTCTGCTCGGCGACGTAATGCTCTAAGGTGATTAATGGCTGGGGAATGGCCGACATGGCCTGTTACCCTTTTAGACATGACCACCGCGTCCTGAATACCGCGGGTAATTGCTTGAGAGAGAACCTCTGGGGACATACCGGTGTGCACAGTTGTTCTGAGGCCCCAGTCTGTCGTGCGAAATATATAGAGGAAAATGATCGCTACCTCTAGTGTCGACGTCCGTAGCGCACGACAAGTGGCGAATTATGTCGCTTGAGCACCACGAGAGGTCCAATACATCAAGTGATGTTGGGGATCGCATGTAAGTGGGCTCGCGGTTGTTCAGCAGGCACATGTTATTATTCTCCATTGCCTCCAACAACCTCCTTCCCATACTGTCCGTCCTTCGGCTTCCCCAGGCCGAGTGATGTGCATTGAAGTCCCCTAGCACAAGCGCCGGGGCTTCCAGAGAACCAAGTAAGCGTTCGAAGTCACTCCACGGGACCTGTACCGCGGGACGGATATAGATACTGACGACCGTTAGCAGCATGGGGCGAAGGCGGATCCTGCAGGTGACGTAATCATAAGACCGATGACAAACTGAGCCGATGGGTGCAGCAACGAGGTCATTGCGAACGTATAGCGCTGCTCTGCATACATGAAGTGTACACAGCAGTTATTGTAATTAGCTTTCCTTTCGGCTTTTTAACTGTGTGTCAGCACCACGATGCAACTGTGGTTATGAGAGGTGTACAGAGGCAAACAGATGGACAGCAGGAAGGAATGCGGTACAAGGGGGTTAGTGTGAATGTTAACGTCTAAGAATGTCTCGGGGAAACCCAGGAAAAATGCAAAGCAGCGCAGCAGGCGACAGACGTCTAACCGAGGCCACCTCGCAGTCTCCACACGGTCGGTTAGCACGCTGCCCCTCTCAGCCATGGGAGGTTGTCCGCATCTTGGTATCTGAAGCACATTAGTATATGCGCTTATGCTCTATGTTCTGTGCAACTTACTAGACCACCTATTTCAGCTGCCGTTAAAGTGCCTTGCTACTTTTCATAAAAATGAGTGTTCGACTTTTCCAGAGGCAGTGTTGTCTGTACCCAGATTGTACTGCATATGATGAGTAAATTATACTCAAATGCCATTGTCTCTGCTGCCGTTGCAAATGTAGTAACCACACACAGAGCAAAATGGAAGTAAGTCTACATCACATAAACTGCCAAGGTGGAACAACTCCATGACCTCCTAAGGATGCTACTCATGAGCGACTGTTTGAAACCAGGTTGCATTGTCCACCGGTATAAATTATGGGCTGTATGCAGCTACCAAGGCTGGAAGCAGGTTTAAAAAGTAAAATTCTCGCAACCGCGGGATGGAGTGTTCCAGAAAGTAATCGTCCCGAGGAACTGCCAAAATAAGGTAATCTTTCTCAGCATAGACAAGGAGTATGCCCCTTTTTCAGCCCAAGAACGTAGAGGGACACTTGAACCTGGGTGTAATATTGGTGACTCCTCTTCAGTGTGTAGGTAGCGCCATTTTCAAGGTATCGTAGAAGTAGGGGATTCAGAATGCTGCCTTTTCTCTTGCTATATGGGAACTTAATCTCGAGGAGGCAGACATTGCCAGCTCAACCCCTGAAGAAGAGAACAGGCCAATTAAGTAAGGAGATAAAGACGAGAAAACATTTGGGTACCAGGGAAAAAATCAGCCACACATAATTTTTATCAAGAAAAAAAAAAGGAAACAAGCTGCTGTAAGTTTAACTAGGCCTCAGTGTACATGCATAACTCCAGATCACCCTACCTGAATATTCCGTCTGGAGAGCAAGCCAACCAGGGGTCGTCTTGATTTATGGCAAGGCCAAGTCGTGTGATCTCCACACCCTCGACGGCCCCAAAATTCTGTCTTGCCACCGCCTCCATGGCTATACCATATGCCATGGCGCTGATGTTCGCACAGGCAAGGTATTGACCATATTGACCGCTAGTTCCGAAGGAGAGCAGCGACACCTTAGTATTTGGTGACTCTCCAAATGTGTGCGTTACTGAGGCATAAGTACAAGTGGCATGCGTGTAAATCAACAATGTGTAAACAAATTCGTTCAAAGCCAAATCTGCTACAGTGATGTACTGAATGCTGAACAACGGATGATACTGACTGGGAGACGCATGTCGCTATCAATGTATACCTTTGTTCCTGTTACTCGAAATTCACGTGCTTTCAACCACAAGGTCCGGTCTACCCCTGTTTCCGCGCAGATCACTGAAATATCTTCTTGACTGACTGATACCTTCTCATGGTAGAAAGTCCTTTCTGCTTGCGTTATTTTGTCGAGGAAGGCCAATTCCTTGAGCACAATCCCACTTGCAGTCAGGCTGCATGCATAGTTCAGAAACTTGGGCCTGGATAATTCCCAGTCATACAACGAGATGCGTTCTCGTTCATTAATGGGGCTTTCATTGCTTGGTTCGGCCGAATTGTTTGTCACTGTACTACATACTGCCTTTAACATATCTACTAATGGGCTGTCGATGTAACCAAAGCTTTTCAGAACATGGGTCACATGAACCTCTTGTACATCAGCAGGAAGGCCTAAAAAATGTTAATGTTGTACATGCAAGAACATATGTGCAACACATGCTACGTGTCCTAATTGGGAGTGCAAGGAAGACCAGCTCTCATGTAAACGCCGGTATCATTTCACATTCTCAGAACTTGTACTTACTGACCTGTGCTGATATCTGCAGAAGCTCGAACGAACTTCGGGCATTGTGGTTTGGTACGGGAAGGAATGCCCCACTCCCGTGCACGACTTGTTTTCGATGAAGATTCCTCAGCCTGCACATAAAGAGCTACAGCAGCTGCGTGCTTGCACTTGCCAGCAGCCCCTGCCTTGCAGGTACATGTCGCTTCCTGCAGATATCTTGGCTTCGCTGATCCGCGTCAAACTGAAGAAGAAATCGAAATTCACAACGTGCAAATTTGAAACTGGGCCACAATCACCCAAGTGATATTTTTCGAGTAATAAGGCCCTGGCCGGCATGAGAGCAGAGCCACGCAATATTTGTGCTAAAAACGCCGGCCGGTTTCCTACTTTTATTCGCGTTTAGCCCAGCGGAGTTACGATAGTAAAAAGTCACGATACTTACGTGAAGTGTCACTTGATGGCTGCAGTTGTTTATCTTTGTCTGTGGCACGCAAAAGCCTTCAATCACAGTAGCCGTCGTGTCACGTATTTCCCGCACGCCGTGGATATGCCTCGCGCCCACTAACGCTTTGCCCTTTTTGAGATTCGCCCCTCTGAAATAGCGTTCCAGGCCACTCAGTGGCGCGAACGCCGTTTGCAAGTGGCACCGCTACAAGAGGAACATGTATGCAATGCAACGTCAAAACCCAGACAAGACTTCCAGTTGTTAACCGTCAGCTGTTCCCCCATTAGCTCCTCAGGCACTGGCCGTCCTGGCTCCTACAGCCGCCGATGAAACGTCCCGCAGAGGGCGCAAAACACAAAGCGCCGCAGCGCCGCCTGCAGGCTGCTTTGTGCCTATATAGTACCACACTCTTAAAAAAAGGGTGTACTTTAACTCCTTTTTATGCCACATATATAACACCCTTTTGGAGAGTACAATTACGCTCAAAAGGGTGTCTCCTCACTCCCTCAAGGGAGTAGCATAACACCTTTCTCCCTACTGGAGAGTAATATTACTCCCCGGTAGGGAGAAAGGTGTTATGCTACTCCCTTGAGGGAGTGAGGAGACACCCTTTTGAGCGTAATTGTACTCTCCAAAAGGGTGTTATATATGTGGCAAATAAAGGAGTTAAAGTACACCCTTTTTTTTAAGAGTGCCGGCCGTGAGTCGTGCTGAATGCAATCTACAGGGATAACCGGGTAATGACACACAGTCGCCTGTGATAAGGGTGGCTCTGTTGCCAAACCGAACAGTGAACCATAACTTAAAAACCCGAGACTAGGAGACAAAAAAAAAAAAAAACGACAACACAGACAAAGTCTGAAACACAGCTGAAAGTTTACTCAACAGCACGAACAGATAAGGAGCTCAAGTGGGTGAGAAGGAAGGGTGAGGAGAACGTAAGAACATCCCCAAAACCAACGGGAAGGTCAAGGAAGGCTTGCTGACACAGTTCCCAGCAGAGATTATGGACAGCGTTTCCTGGACGCTACAAAGGTTTCATGCCATCTGGGCGCACAACCTCTACAGACTTGTAGGTGTTTTACGAATTGAGAAGAACAATCGTTATTTTTTACTCTGAGGGCATACTCCCGCAAGCGATCATTTAGGCAACGTTTACTTGAACCGATATAACAAATACCACATTCCAGAGGTATCTGATAGACAATACTAGAACGACAGTTCACATACACAGTTCTGTGGGTTTTTCACGAAGTTTCAACTTTTTCAAATATGTTCAAATATGTTTAAAACTTTGCCTGTTTGCCGTTTTCTTTTTTTTTTTTTTTTTGTCCCCTAGTCTCGTGTTTTATGGATCTATACCACCAGCTCGCTTGCTACCTCTCTATCCTCTCGTTATCGAATAGCGAAGTTTAGTATATATATCGTGTACTGCCATCCTTGCGTACATGAGGGATAGCCTGGTGTCAGACCTCTGTTCATGTCTTGCGAGTGCGCTATCCCTTACGATGTGCGCAAACAAAGCTCCGCATCGAAATGGCGTCGGCGGCCGGCTGACGATGGGGCAACGATACAACACGGCGAGGGAGTTCGTTCAGCTGTGACGTCGCCTGACGCGCTGCGAAAGTTACGTTCATCCCTACGGCCACTCTCACTCTGTTCATGGCTTACTCATGGTTGCGGCGCTTCTGAAGTTGGCTAGATTGCTTTGCGCAGCAATCTTTAAAACGCGTTTTGTGGAGAAAATACTCAATAGACACCAAGGCTATTACATATCTGAAGCGTCAAAGTTACCTTTCAGAAAGCCATACAGCTTCTGCATGATTGTCATTCACTTTGCAGTTGCTTTAAACTCCGTTCGTGGGAGAACCGCGGTGGGATTGGCTTGCTGAGGCCAACAACCCGCCATCGGTAACTACCTCAGACTTATTTCGGATCGGTTCTGGTTCAGTGAAAAAAAAAACTGTTAGTGGTTTTCTTCTCGGGTGCCTGTGTCCTGCCTGACGTGTATCATCCGTTGTGATCCTACGGATGCAGTTATCAGTTGTACTACTTTTAAAGTACAGGGTGTGTGCAGAAAAACATGACCCGCATTTTTACATGTAACTCGTTGTCTACTTAGCCGAGGAACTTCCGGTGGCGCACGACGGCGTATTTATGCGTGCGAAAGCTACAAAAAAACCCTGGAAGCCATATTCAGTGTAAAAAAATAAACAGAGCGCGAAAACATGAGCTTCCATGCATTAGAATAGGGCGGTCATGACAGTGCGTGGTAGTGCATTTCGGTCTCACGAGAGTTATGTGCAGGCACCGCTAGGGGTACTGCCGATGAGCATCCATGTGGGACATCGTTTCGATTTAGGCACCGATAGCTCCCCTAGCGGGACTTGAACACAACTCTCCTACGTTCACCATGTTGCCCTTTCACATACACCCTGTCGTCCACCATGTTGCCCTATTCTGATGCACGGAAGCCGACGTTCTGGTTGTTCCGTTTATTTTTAAGCTGAGTATGGCTTCCACAATTTTTCTGCAGATTTCGCCCGCATAAATGTGCCATCGTGCGCCACCAGAAGTTCGTTAGTTAGATAGGCAACAAGCCATGTGCCTAAATGCGGGTCACGTTTTTCTGCACACACCCTGTACAGTTGTACTACAGTTGTTATACTAAGTGATGTGCATGTAGGTTACATTCGTGCCACAAGGCTACGTAGTGCTTCTAAGCGTCAGCTACGCTGCGGTATCGTTATTAAACTTATCAGTCACAAATATCTTCAACTTACTTTTGTGGACGGGTCATTCACGGTAGGTGTCGGTTCCTGGAAAACATCAAACGCTTCGGAGTTCGCCATTCCTTTCGACCGTCTTCGTCGTCTGCCCCGTGTAGGCACGCTGGTCTCGTGGGCGCTTCTTCTTCTTCTTCGTCCCACGAAGAATGGCCATAGATCCCTTCTTCCTTCTTCACAATGCATGGGCCGCGAAGATTCGAGTGAAAACCCGTATTGTTATCGGGCACCGTGATATTAATATCATGAACGCTTTACCTATGCTACTGCTTTGCGAATGCCATTAGAAATAATGTGTACCGTAATCATCACTTTGACCTCTGGAATGCTTCTCCAGCGCATTCCCGAGGTCAAAGTGGTGATTGTCCCATCCTACAGTTGGCGATACAAGGTCGAAGTGGTGATTACGGCATACATTATTTCTAATGGCATTCGTACCGTATTACCGGGCATTTCCCGGCATGCCGGAATAAACCGAGGTTGACCAGCATGACGGGAAAACCCGTATTTTCCGGCATGCCGGGAAATACCACACTCAATAGTACAATGCTCCCGGAGACTGGGGCTCCGGGGGTTATGCATGGTTCAATGACAGCCACAAGGAGGTCAGTGGGAAGAACGCCCTATCCCCGCCACGTCATCAAGAAGTTCTAACTGACCCGTATTGTAACCCGTTTTGGGAGTTTTGTAGTTGAGGACCCTGCGGCATTCCACAATTTGGCAGCATGGAAGAAGGAACAAGTGCTGGTCGCGGGCGCATGCGAAGCTACACATTAGCCTTCAAATTGGAAGTACTAGAAAAACTTTCGGAACTTCGTGGAAACATCAGTGCCACGGCACGTTTCTTCTCGATTCCTCGCCCGTGCGTCCAGGACTGGATGAAGCAGCAAGAGAAGCTCAACGCGTGCAAGGCTGAGAAAGACGTCGCCATCCGAAAGAGAAGAAATGTGCCTTCCACTGAGGAGACTGCAAAGAAACGTGCGAAGTATCCTGCCATGGAGGAAGAACTTGTCGCATGGATAGCAGAGGAGCGCAAACAGGGTATGCCTGTGTCAGCATCTCGCATCAAGTTGCGAGCGGAGCAACTTTTGACAGAAACCTCTAGTGGAACGGATTTCAAGGCCAGCAACGGGTGGTTGGGGCGTTTTGTACACAGATACAGCATAGTGAACAGGACAGTCACCAGTGTGGGGCAAAAGGTGCCAGGAAATGCTGATTTGCTGTGCCAGTCCTTTTATAGCTACCACAATTCAGCTATCAGTGAGATAGAACTTCGGAATATCGGTAACATGGACGAAACGCCGATGTGGTTTGATTTGCCACACAGTAAGACTTACGACTTCAAGGGCGTCAAGCATGTCATATGCAAAACCACCGGGAAAGAGAAGTTAAGGTACACCGTTGTCCTGTCTGCCATGGCAGATGGCACAAAGTTGAAACCGATGATTATATTCAAGGGACTAAGAAATGTGCCAAAAGTTGATTTCCCTAAGGATGTCGTCGTTTCTGTGGCAATGAAGGGCAGTATGAGGGCTGAACTCATGAACTGCTACGAGCAGAAAGTGTGGGGTGTCCGACCAGGTGCCTTTTTCAGGCCCCGTTCATTGCTTGTAATGGACAGTGCGCCGTCGCACCTGAAAACCGTGACGAAATCAAGCTTCAAGCAACATTATAATACAGTTTTGTCCATTATTCCTGGCGGAATGACTCCTCTGCTGCAGCCTGCTGATGTTGTGTGGAATAGGATATTCAAGACAGCAATGAAAGAACTTTGGACGGCGTGGCTACGGGACGGCGAGGTTGAATACACAAGGGCCGGAAAGGGCCGTTCCGCTTCATACCTTACTGTCGCACTTTGGGTAAAAGAAGCATGGGGCCGCATTTCCGAAGACGTTATTGAACAGTCCTTTGTAAAGTGCGGACTTGTTGGTGGCATGGAAACCAACGTGCTGCACCATCGTCTGCGCAACACTTTGACATCAAGCTCTGCAGCGCTCGAAGACGACGGAGACCCGGCTGGCCTTACAGACGAGGACAGCTGCGATTCTGGTGACGACCAGATCTAAATGAGTGTAGCAGCTGTCGATATTGGTCATTCTATGTCCTGTAATAAATGTTTGGTGCTCGAATTGTCGTTGACCTCGCTTAATCCGGCATGCCGGGATAGACCAGGAGGGCGGATCGTAAAAGCTGGTCTACCTCGCAAAACCCGGGATGCCGGGAAATGCGAGTTAATACGGTAAAGCAATAGCAGAAGTAAAGCGTTATTAATATCACACATTCTTGTAATTCTTGTTTTTTTTTTATATTCGCTATATGGTCTTCTCTCACTTTAGTGCATTATTTCGCTTCTGAACACTCCGGCTACTTAGAAAAAGCCATAAGCCCGTCCACGGAACTACACCCGATATTTCTGACTGATAAGTTTATTAACGATGCCTCGACACAGCTGACGCGTAGGAGCACTACGTGACTTCACAGCACGAATCAAACCTAGACGCACATAAATTAGTATAACAAATTAGTACAACTGACAACTGCATCCGTGGTATCACACCGGATGATGCGCGTCAGGACAGAGGCACCCGAGAAGAAAACCACTATAACAGTTGTGTTTTCATTGCACTAGAACTTCACTGAAATAAATCTGAGGTAGTTACCGGATGGTGGATGTTCATCAAGGTGAAAAACCGGGCGTGTTGGTGTTGATCTTGCATGACGAACTAGCACTGGGACTGGGACAGAGGGAGGAGACGACAGGACAGGTGCTAGACGGCAAACAGTGGTAGCGTAACATAACATATAGTGGGATATACTATTGTCGTAAGTTCGCCGCAATGCACTCTCCTACACTCTTAAAAATGAACTTCGCCACATAGCACGCTCCAAGCCAACCATCGTCCCGAGTGACATCGACCTCTCACATGATTTGTGGAAAACGGGAGGCGTACGTCTTTTTGTGACAATTAACATTTCCGCATAAGTGTCACAAAAAGGCGTACGCCTCCCATTTGGCGCCGATAGGAGGCGCCTATCTAAACAGATTATCTTCTGCCAGATAGGCGCCTCCCCCCCCCCCTGTTTTGAACAAGTCAGGACACAGAATGATATCATTCGGTATCATGGTTGGCTAGGAGCGTGCTATGTGGGAACTTCAGTTTTACGTGAGGCCGAAAACGGCAAGCCCTATCACCACCACCACCACCACCACCACCAGTTTTAACAGTGTACGTGCACAAAATTCGATGTTTACATCAATCTCTCTAGGACATGCCAGTAAAGACGAGACGAGCTTTTCTACCACCACCACACACTATTTATTGACATATGACTGATTGCATTAGAAGTTGTGGCAAAGGAAATCGGACTCGCCCACGCTACAATACTGTTTGGGCGTCAGAACGCATCATCCCACGAAGACATACACATAACAAGTGCCTTCTGTCTGTGCCTGTTCATATATATCGCGCAGTGGATACGGTCTTCACCTACTTTCATGTTCATGGCGAAGATATAGACTGTAAAGCAGCGGCGAGTCGAAACAGTGTCAACACGCAGCTGTTACACACGAAATCCCTACTGCAACAGGTACAGGAATCACTCACTCTCATAATGACTACCTTAGTTTGTTTTTTTTGTTTTTTTTACCTGAAGTCCGATACAGCTCCACTGGGGGGTAGCGTTCCTCGCTGTTCATTACCAGCAGCGGCTGCTCATGGCATAGCAAAGTACTCGCCGAAGGGACACAGAAACCGTTGTCTATATACTTCAATGCTAACTGAGAGACATCTCCTCGAGTAGACAACAAGTACCACGTCGTTCCGCTGTGTCACGAGAAACGTGAATATCGACCAGTGAACTTATTGCAGCGCCTCCAGGCGGTAATTACACGCAGCACAGTCGGATGCACGCTCTAACTTTTATTGTGCTAGGAAACAAAGTCCGATTTTCTGTGCATTGAAATATCGTATACGAAAACATGTCCTTACGAAGTTTGAAGAATTTTAAGTTCTTTAGATATGAGCGCTCAAAAACGGCATTTTTTCACACGCCACGTGATGTAGACGCCTCCATGCGTGACAGCAACCTGGCCTAAATTTGAACGTCTAAATTTGATATCGGATTATAGAGCTCCACCTTTCTCGTTTCACGGACACGTACACAAGTACACTCTTAAAAATGAACTTCACCGCATAGCATGCTCCTAGCCAACCATCATCTCGAATGATATCGTTATCTGCCCTGATTTGTTGAAAACGGGAGGCGTACGCCTATTTTGTGACACTTATGCTGTTCATAATTGTTACAAAAAAGGTGTACGCCTTCCGTTTTCAACAAATCATGGCAGATAACGACATCATTCGAGATGATGGTTGGCTAGGAGCGTGCTATGCGGTGAAGTTCATTTCTAAGAGTGTATATGAGCGATTTTCGTCCTCGGCACCAACTGTGCGTATTGTTCGCTGTAAAACAAAATCCCCGCCTGAACTAAACCAGAGCACTGTTAGGTAACATAGCTGGCAGTGCAAGGAAAAAATTCAAAGCCGCTCGTTAAAAAAATATTAAACGTCAAAATCACTATGCCTGAAAGCGCGTCGGACCTGCCATATTCTTAAGGATTTTTTTTTCTCTCTCGGGAGCTACAGAAATCCATTCTCCATCCATGTTGATCTCCATGATGTTCCATCTCATGTGAGTTAGGCTACAAATATTTTTGCCAATCAAAAATCACCGATGATGTCCGGACCACCTTGCCCGAGTTGATACACTCTTAAAAAATGAACTTCACCGCACAGCACGCTGCTACACTGTTAAAACAGAACTTCACCACATAGCACGCTCCTAGCCAACCATCATTCCGAATAATATCATTTTGAGTCCTGATTTGTTCAAAACAGGGGGAAGGCGCCTATCGGGGACAAGACAATCTGTCCCAAATAGGCGCCTCCTCCCATTTTCAACAAATCAATACACAGAATATCATTCCGAATGATGGTTGGCTATGAGCGTGCTATGTGGTGAGGTTCTGTTTTAACAATGTAGCCAACCATCAACCCAAATGACACCGTTCTCTCCCGTGATTTATTAAAAACGGGAAGCGTGCACTCTTAAAAATGAACTTCACCTCACAGCACTCTCCTAGCCAACCATTATCTCGAATGATATAGTTATCTGCCCTGATTTGTTGAAAACGGGGGGCGTACGCCATTTCTGTGACACTTATGCTGTTCATAATTGTCACAGAAAAGGCGTACGTCCCGTGTTTTCAACAAATCAGGGCAGATAACGATATCATTCGAGATAATGGTTGGCTAGGAGCGTGCTATGCGGTGAAGTTCATTTTTAAGAGTGCACGCCTTTTTGTGACACTTATGCAGAAATGTTAATTGTCACAAAAAGGCGTACGCCCTCCGCTTTTCACAAATCGAGAGTGGTACAGCTATCACTCTGTAGTCTGTACAATGGTTGGCCTTCAGCGTGCTATGTGGTGTTTTGTTTTGTTTTAAGAGTGTAGGATATCACCCTTGGTTGGTGAATAGGGCCTCAACTAAGTACCAACTAAGCCACTCAAAAAGAAATCGCCGGTCGTACACACTTAGAAATGAACCTCACCGCATAGCACGCTTTTAGCCAACCATTATCTCGAATGATGTCGCAATGTGCCGCGGTTTGCTAGAAATGGTTGGCGTACGCCTTTTCTGTGACACTTATGCAGTTCGTAATTATCACAAAAATGGAGTACGCCTCCAGCTCTCCAGCAAATCAGGGCACGTAACGATATTCGAGATTATGGTTGGCTAGGAACGTGAAATGTGGTGAAGTTCATTTCTAAGAGTGTGGTACGTAGTCTGCTCGAGCCCACAATTCAGGAAATATATTTACTTCTCTGCCTTGGGCTGCAGTTAACTGAAGTAAATTCCAATGACTGTACCGATTCGACGTCGTTCTGCCGTGGAGGGTCGCATGTGGGCAAACCGAATCCGAAACTACAAGCATGCGTCATGTTATCCCATGTTTAATCACTGGTCACTTAATCAAAATCTGGTACATGTCGACCCGGTGAACCGCCAATACGTGTTAATAGACTACGTTGTAACGCCATGCCGATGAAAACACCACAATAGTGTACCAGAATTAACTCTACGCAATTAATGTCTACCAGAAGGGACACTTTTCGGGTGGATTCATGGGCGAGTCCTCCCGGCAAGCAAATGTTTTGCTGAAGTGCTCAGAGTTCATGAGAGGCACGTTGCATCTTTCATCCCATGAAGGAAGTCCCCGGGTTAGAACTGTGTAGTCATACTCGCACCAAATCAGACACTTGGCAATATAGAAGAGCTGATCCCTCGTGAAACCTTTCACGTTGCCCAGGTAAACACTGGACCTCTTTGCGGCCTTCTGGTACGCCTTTAGAAGACTGTTCATGCCGAGGGCATCTGCTTGATATTCCAATGGAGTCCTAGAATAACCTCTTGCTTTCGGAGCGTTCTCGATGTGTTTCACGTAACAAAGCTCCCACTTTTGGAACGTCTTATTGCTCTTTTTGGTGAACCACGGTGTTTTTGTCCCGTTGAGATCGTACTGACGGCCATATGTGTCGAATCCGTGCATTATCTCATGAATCACTGTAGATCCCAGCGCACCATAGTTTATTTCAGGAGGGGCCCCCAAGTTGAAGTTCGGCTTCAACATCATGGGAACAAGGAATGTAACATGGTTCAACAGAGGTCTATAGAACGCATTGCTGGTGTATGGACGACTGGTGTCGGTTTCCCATCCTACGTAGAACTCATGGAAACCATTCAATGCATGCTTCCAGCGCTTTTGGTTCCTGTATGCGCTAACGTTTAGGACGTCCCAGAGGTAAGGGCCGTTTAAGTCTGGAAGATTTTCGTAAAACTTGTTGAGTTTCTCTGATGTATTCAGTTTTGGGGCCAATCCCGTTCTAATCTCGAGCATCGATAACTTCTTCAAGGCCCCAGCGCGTGTTTCTTCGTCCAGCAACAATGTGGTTCTTAATGACTTCTCGACTTCACTGATGATTTCTTGGATCATTTCTATAACGCCTTTCATCCTCGTCCTTTCAAGTAAGTGGGAGACTACAGCAGAACCAGCCGCGTTCGGCATGTACTGGACAATGATTTCATCGCACGCCTTTTCTGGACCCACCGAAATTCGGTGGAGGAACAGCAAAGTATTCCAGGCGTAAAATAACATGATGTCATCTGCGGAAAGGCTCCTTCGCGCACCAAAAAAGCTGTGAAAATAAATAAAGCTATATGGTGACATATGTATGGTCAAGTTTTGTAACGCTCTAGATGTCGTGTACCGCTGGAGAGCTTCAGTCCACACTTTGGAAAGGGCCTCGTCTTCATTTTCTAATCCTATTCTCCACAATTCAAACACTCGGTCCTCCTCTTTCTGATCATATGGCGTCGGGAGAAGAAATATATTGTGGGTTGCCTCCGTGATGTTTTCCGCGATAGGAGGTAGCTTTGCGGAATACACAGAAGAAAGAGTATCATTGACGTAGTCTTCGTTTGTAACTAATGCTACGTTTGCGAACTCCAGCTCGAAATAATTTCTACCCTGCGAACCAAAGTAGTTCATGCAAAAAATAGGACAAATGTCAATCTCAAATATAAATTTGACCGTGATATCTATGGGGTCGAATGACAGGCTTCCTGCTAGATCCATATGGTGTTCGGCTAAGAAATCTCTGATGACTCTCGCGGATGTTTCGCTGTCATCATCCTCGCAGTGCTGGTAGAGCGCTGCGGCTTGCTGAAATGCAGTTTTTCCGTTTCTGGGGATTTTTTCCGTCCGTAGACTTTTTAGTATGGCTCTCGTCAGGTTTAGTTCACCCATAATTTCGGTAGCAGCAGGATCAATGTACATGCCGGTCTCTCTCAGCCGGTCAGCTTTTCCACAGACGAACGAGAAGAAGTTGCCACACGGGTCTTCGTCCGTGTCTAGCAGAGCCCCGATGTACTCGCGGATGAACCCACAATCATCGGTGTCGCAGACCTTTCCCGACTCTTTCAGGGGCGTGGTTCCTTCTGCCGGTTCCTGTCGAGTCGTCTCGGGTACGTCGTAGTCTGTGTAATCGTCAGTAACGTATTCAGAAGACCCCGGACGGAGTTTCGGAAGCGTGATGGACTTGCGAGTCGGCTCCATCCCAGCTTCCCCCGGCGTCGATTGTTCCGCGTTTCTCGTGAAAACCAGGATGAGTGCTGCCAGGGCCAAGGCCAGAACAATGACAATGCACAATACCACTACAATACCGGTTTTGCTGCAGTCAAGGTGGGAAGGTTCCGTTCGCTCCTGCGATTGAGAAAAGTCACCATTGTGAGGACTGTGCTTATCGATTAACTGCACGAACAATGAATTGCATGTACGCCTGCGTTCAAAACCTTCACAGTTTTCGAGTTGCTCTGCCCGCGGGGAACAACCTGTTTCCATAATAAAGTTATTTACGAAAGGAAAAAAATAACGGATAGATCGTCGGTGAGGAAACAGACGTGAGCGGGTGGAGACAAGTATCCGTACCGCAGGTTCGATACGGGCTTTGCACGAGGTAAAGTAAATATACAGAGTTCGAAAATCGACGGTTTTAGTATATCGTACGCTATCGCGTTGCGTGCGTAAGTGTTAGCGTTGGTGGTTCTGCGCACTGCACGAATCTGTCTTCCTGTTATGGGCATGCGCAGATCCACCAAAGCAGTCCCCTACGCACGCAAGCGCGAGAGCGTACGACATACCAAAAATCTCAAATTTCAAAGCTCCCAAACGCAGACTTGTGCCCGTTACTCGAAGAAAGTAATTGATTACCGTTACCGTTACTTCTGCGGGAAAAGTAATTAATTACCGTTACCCATTACTCGACTCCAAATGTAATTGAGTAACGAGTAAAAAAGTAACGCGTTACTCCAGTCGTTACTCTGCATTCACGCAAATTATAACAGTCTTTGGGTGCCTCAGAAAAAGTAAAAAATAAAAATAACAAACAGAGAAAGGTTCAACAGCGGAACAGCTGAGATAACAACAAAAACAAAAACGCCTAGGGTAAGGAGATCTGTACGTCTACTGTATTTATCGCAAGGGAAGACGTTGACCCGATTGCCTGGAACTTCCCCGTGACTCTATAAACCTCCAAATCTTCAGGTACCATCACACTGGTGTAAGAAGAGATTAGGGAGAGAGACCTTGAAATTCCAGAACGTCATTACAATGACCTCCGCTTGCTATAGTAGAACACAGCCCAACAAAGGCTGACGGCACCAGGGGCTTGACTTGGGGCAGATAAGCTAATATCTGCCGGAAAAGTAATCAATTACTGAGTAATCGATTACTCAGAAAGGTAAATGATTACTCGAAAAATTACTCAGAAAAGTAATTGATTACAAGTAACGCAATTACTAGTAACGCGTTACGCACAAGTCTGCCCAAACGTTATGAAGCCCTATGCACGAAGAACATGGAAAGCCTTTTCAGTACCCAACTTGGTAAGGCATCTTATTTTTCCTTATTATTGTGTCAAGTGAAGTTTTTCGGTGACGAATTGTACACGCAGAGAGAGCCCAATAACTACAGGGCTTTTTTTTCTCTCTCGTTTTCTCTACATTTTATTTTTATTTATTTATGATACCCTCAGGGCTTTGAGCATTACAGAGGGGAGGGGCGTATGTAACAATAAGTTCAAATATAAGAGGATGCATACAGAAGACACAAAACAATGAAAAATTAGACAAAAAAAAAGGAAAAAAATAATCACTATGTGGCGTTCAGATGATCACAAAGAGCATTCTTAAATAATGAAGGGGCAGTAATGGATGAAATAGAGCCTGGAAGGCTGTTCCACTCGAGTGAGGTTTTGGGCAGAAATGACTGAAAGTATACGTTAGTGGTGCAAAAGGGAATGCCAACCTTCTGTGCATTGTCCAGCCGTGAAGAGATATGTGACGGACAAGAAATTAAAGAGTGTCGGAGGATATCGTTATGATAAAAAATTTTGTGAAATAGACAAAGACGAGTAACATTGCGTCGTATTTTAACACGTATATTACATTTATTACATTATATTACACGTAACGTATATTAACATTGGGGTATTTTGTGACATCCCAGGAAACGTACGGCACACTATGGCCTCGTTTACACGAACAGTACAGGAGCCATCTGAGTTGACTATTACCCGTTCTAGTTCTACACGATCAGCCTCCGACGGCCTTCCAAGCGAACTGCCTTGAAAAACGCGCGTATAACTCCAGAAAGTGTATGTGAATCTGTCCGTGAAGCATTGGAGTCGACGTCTTTTTAGAAGTTGACAAATGCACTCGCTTACTGGCGCTGCCCTTATTTTACGACACAATTGATTTTGATTTTAACGGTTGTGGAAGGCTGGCCATGTAACAGGGATACATATCTGACAGAGTCGAACCCGTCCCAACGCTGTTTGCATGATTTGGCACCAACCACACACTGAAAATTTCACACCACTTTAGGTGTTGAAAGGGGCGCATTGCACAGTTTACACCCCACACACTTAACTGTCTAACCCCCATTTGAGTGTAAAGGGGAGTGTATCCTGCTGTTTACGCCCTTCTGCCTGCTTTTTACACCCCTCCGTGAGAAGGTCATCAGGCCCACGGGGTGTAAAAGACGGGTGAGCTATACACACGGCATTTTTGTGACTCTACACTCTTAAAAATGAACTTCACCGCATAGCACGCTCCTAACCAACCATCATCTCGAATGATATCATTATCTGCACTGATTTGTTGAAAACGGGAGGCGTACGCCTTTTTTGTGACACTTATGCTGTTCATAATTGTCACAAAAAAGGCGTACGCCTCCCGTTTTCAAGAAATCAGGGCAGATAACGATATCATTCGAGATTATGGTTGGCTAGGAGCGTGCTATGCGGTGAAGTTCATTTTTAAGAGTGTACACTCGTAGAAATGAACTTCACCACATAGCACGCTCCTAGCCAACCATCATCCCGAATGACAACGTTCTCGCCCCTGATTTGTTGAAAACGGGAGGAGGAGCCTATTTTGTGGCCATTATGCACGGCACAAAATAGGCTCCTCCTCCCGTTTTCAACAAATCTAGGGCGAGAACGTTGTCATTCGGGGTGACGGTTGGCTAGGAGCGTGCTATGTGGTGAAGTTCATTTTTAAGAGTGATAGCAGCGATAGGACTTATGCACCTTAGCTTCTGTTCGTTCTGTGCCGTGAGGATGGCCCATGCACACCACAGTGTTTTTATGTGTGGCACTGAACTATGTGCATGTTACTTAGAACTGCACAGAATTAAATGATATGCAAGCCATGATGCCAGCTGACTTGTTACCCAGGCCAACTATACCAAGTCCGGTATAGAGATATTTCATTTAGGGTCTCAGAGGTGAACATCGGCATGGCAGTAATGGACTGCCTTAATGTGTACACAACCATGCCGGAAACAATTGATGGAACTCTTTCGATGCAATGCGGCCTTTGAATGACATCGGAATGGCACAGCAAAAGCAGATTAAAAAGGGACAACATAGGGACCCCAGCGGGTATTCAGATGACGCCTGAATAACGTTCTCCTCCCGGCGTGCATACTCTATGTGCAAGGACACATCTGAAAATGGAATAGTTTTCGAGGGATTGAATTAAGTCGAACACCCGTACCACATCCGGTTTCGGTTTCTTGCCCACCGTGACGTCACGAACAGTGAGCGCAAGAACGACGAAGTTCCATTCCCATGCGCAGCATGAAACGCATCAAGGCAGGTCAAAAAGTTCCGGTGAATATATTTAGCGAAATGACAGAAAAATGACGTCACTACCGGTGTATGGTGCGGCCTATATTCAAGTCGCGCTCTCAGTCTTTAAATGGTGTAATAAATTTTCAACAGCAAATACAGAGGTGACATTTTGCACTCTGGTCAAGGCAGCGTTGAGAAATTGTATGGTAGCGTTAGTTGAGATTCGAATTGGGGGGGTCCGGTCTCTCCCTCTAAGGCTAAAAAGTCTGCTTTTGACAGCACTCGCAAGAACTCGCAATATACTCTAACAAGATACATCCCGCGTACATGATTAAAGAATAACGGGCTTTTGCGATGTCACCTCGTTGCCAAATAAAATGCAGTGACCTCGCAAGGGAATGGTACACATAGCAGAGTGCAAACCATGCGCTGACCACGTGTCTGTTTCCAATTTTCTCAACGATGAGCTGCTCATTGTGGGAGCCCTGAATTTTTATCTATTACTACTTATTGGGAGGTGAAGTTTACAACATACATGTGAAAATGGCTGTCACATTCAGCTGTGTCAGGGACCTGTGCAACCGCCAAAAACAATTGGTTCTACCACGTAAATATCACAGAGCTGTGCAAACACAGGATGGTCATCATCACTGACACATTGAACAAGCACACGACCCGAAGCGAGGAGGCTGCCGTCAATGGTAACGGAATTCAACACTGCAACATTTTCACAGACAATGGCATGATCAACGCATGTATAATCTGTCTAATTTCGAATTCATAGTTTTACAATTTGTAATGCTTTCTCCAAAAAATGCTGGAAAAAACCAAGCAAACTGTTGGCTGTTACTTTTCCCTGGATATTTCGTCCACAACCTGCAAGGAATTGTTGAACCATTGATTTAAAATTACAGACAAGGACACGCCATAGAGAGTGTGGCGGAGGAAAAATGGACCAGAGCACCCTAAGAGATCGATACACAGAAACCTCAGGCTATATATTTATGGTACCAGAGTTAAACTTTTGATGTGCACCTGTATGCGACTCAAGTACCACAAGTATAGCCTCAGGCTTCCGTTGATTAGTCATTGGGTCTACCACTTTCCTTAGGACACCCTGTCTAGTACGTTCCAGTGAGATCTTAAGCCAGTGGTCATTAATGGGACGAACCAGGTACGCCGTTCTTTATAACGATAACGATAAACGATGCTGTATTGCAACTTCCACATAAAGAATTCAATCAGGGGGAAGCCAAAAAGCAGCACGAAGCTGCTTGACAAGGGCACTACCCCTTTAGCATAATCGTCGCGCCGGCATGCAGCAAATGAACAAAACCATCTATGTAGTGCGATGGCAAAACACTACAATGCAAGTACAATACTGCACAATACAATATACACAATACCACACTGCGTATAATATAACAAGAAATTGAGCTGCTATTCCCAAATATCAAATTTAATAAACAACGATCTTAAGGAAGAAAAGGACCTTCTGGGTATGAAAACTGTGTAAACCGTACGGAGGGGTACAAGACAGGGACTGATGTTCGTAGTTAGCCCTAAACCTGGGTATTGTCCATTTGTCACAGTGGCAAGTACGGTGTGTGTGGCAAGTGTCGTAGCGCAAACAAGGATAACATATGATTATTATTTTGTCGTGTGGCAACTAGAAAAAAGTTGAACATATGATAGTTGTACATTATCTTGAAAGTGGTAAACAGAGACTGTGTGTGTGTTTATCGTAAGGTACACCGGCTATTATACGCACTGCCCGTTTCTGTAGGTTCTGTAGGGTCAGTAAAGTAGTTAGATGTCTCTCAGCGTTCCTGTGCACCAGACCAATAATGCAATGGCGCAAGACAGAAGAAATTAGTGAACTGTATACAAGTAATTTCACCCTCGAACGCAAGACATGACGCAGACGGTTCAAAAGTCCTATCGACCTTGATATTTTGACCTTTTCATGGGATATGTGGCACTCCCGGGATAGGTCTTCGGAAAAATATGCACCAAGCGTCTTAACGACCTTTACAATGGACCATTTCCATATTCGCGTCGCCCCTGGCGACGGAATGTCGAACGTCGTGTCTTCCCCCCCAATAATGGGGACGCGCTTTTCGGACTGGCACGTTGCGTGGGAAAGTAGCAAGGGAAGATTGGAAGAAGAATGCGGAAAGAGGGTGAAAGCGCATTGTACTCGTTACCAGACCTCAAACGTCCGCGTAACCTTGAAACCGATTATCTCCCCACAATGAACATGACAGTTTCCCACAGGTCGGTCCACAGCGATGTTTTCCACTCAAAGATGTCGGACTCAAGGGCTGGGCATGCGCATACGCGTTGTCGCAAATGGACCATTTCAAGATGATCATGGCCCATATACACATCAACTAAGTTATTTACTACTTTGTTTTTTTTTGGCTTTTATAGCACAGCTTTCGTTTTTTTTTTAGTATTTATAAGTAAATGGTTAATTTCCGCCCACTGACTTATTGCCTGAAGGGCGGTGTTTGCCATACGAGTTCTTGCCTCAACTGTGGCGCCAGCGAAAAATATGGCAGCATCATGTGCATCAATAAAAATCGTAGCATCGGATGCCACGCTAACAATGGCGTTAATGTACAGGTTAAACAACAAGGGCCCTAGGATGCTGCCCTGCGGAGCACCGGTCAGGATTTTCAGTTTATCGGAGCAATATCCCTCTATTGAGACATATTGCTCACGTGAAGTTAAATACGAACAAAGAAGCAAAAGTGCATTGCGACGAATTCCGTACTCTTCCAGTTTGTTTAGTAATACTGAGTGGTCAAGAAGGTCAAATGCCTTTGTGAGGTCAATGTAGACTGCTAAGGTGAATTGCCTATTTTGGATGTTGCGAATGACAACGCATTTTGACATAAAAGCGCGGTCTCAGTTGACCCCGACTTACGAATCGCAAACTGACGGTCAGTAATGACATCATATTTCTCAAAGAAAGCCGACAACCTCTTGTGAATAATATGTTCAAACATGTTACGAAAATATTGGCAATAAAGATATTGGCCTGTAATAGGCCAAATACATTGGGATCTCCACCTTTACCTAATACTAGTATCACCTTAGCCACTTTCATCATAGAAGGAAAAACCCCGGTTGTAAAAGACAAGTTGAAAATGTGTGTCAAAAAAGGAGCTAATAAGTCAATAACAAGTTTAATTTGTTTGACTTGTAAATCCTCACAGTCATGAGCCGTACTGTTTTTTTAATTGGAGGAACGACGGACGGACAGACTTCTGCAGTAGTTGGAAAAAGAAAAATTGAGTCCGTAATTCTTTTATGAATATGCATGCAGGCATCTGTGGTATTACATACCGGCCTATTTCTGAGTCCAACAACTACTAAGTACTGGTTAAAACGACTACAGAGAGATGTACCACTTTCATATTTATATGTAGATGTATCTTTCAGAGTGCCCATCGTGTAATGTAATCACACATTGTGATGTAAATTAATTGCCAATGATCAAGGAGACAATGTAAAAAAGCATAGAACCTTGCATTGGGAAAACTGAAATGACAATTGTCCAGTTTGCCATTCAGTTGAGTTGACCATTGTGCGCTGCCGGTTGCAGTGTCATAATGTGTGCGTGTCTATGCATTCCATTCGTTTTACATAATCATAGAACCGTTGATACTTTTTCAACATTTCAAGCCTCTCAACAATAGATTTGCTTCAGCAAATATGCTCTTTAAAAGCACAAAAATCCCTTTTGGTAAAATGTCACACTGGGAATCTTGGTACTGCATCCCACTAGAAGCGCTAAAATGACAGCAAGACGACGAAACTTCAGAGATAGCCCTATCTGTGTGTTTTCGTCTTCTTGTTGTCATTTTAGCACTTCTAGTGGGGTGCATTTTTGGTACTCTTTTGTGATTTCTCGTCTGGAGTCCCAAGTTTGGGTACTTGTGTACTTGATGGAAAAGTACTCGGGAAAAAAAGTACTTCGAGTACAGTACACAGTACACGATTTAAAATGTACTTAAAGTAAAGTACAAGTACAGAGAAATATACTTAAAGTACTACTTGAGTACTTGGTTGGGTAGAAATCCAGCGAACCGGTAGAGATGTAGGAAGGGAGTTGCCTCAGGACAGAAGCCACCGATATTTCGAACAGAGACTGTTCTTCTTCTGGGCACCGTCCTCATCACTGGCATGGTATTTAAAGGGTTAGGTGTGACGTGTTTAAAGGTCCATGCGAATTGTGGGTCAACAGCCCGGAGGGAAGAAAGGTCCGTACGGGTTTTTACGGCGGGAGTGAATGGCTGCTTTGTTAGAGTATGGAGGGGATTATGTGAACGTAGTGATCTACACTCTTAAAAATGAACTTCACCACATAGCACGCTCCTAGCCAACCATCATCCCGAGTGACATCGTTCTCTCACATGATTTGTTGAAAACGGGAGGCGTCCGCCTTTTTGTGACAATTAACATTTCTGCATAAGTGTCACAGAAAGGCGTACGCCTCCCGTTTTCAACAAATCAGGGGAGAGAACGATGTCACTCGGGATGGTGGTTGGCTAGGGGCGTGCTATGTGGTGAAGTTCATTTTTAAGAGTGTAGGCTACAGACCGGTTGCAGAAAAATGGAAGGTTCACGAACACGTGGACGAAACGGGACAACAGGCAAGAATTCGCAAGCATAGCGAAAGATAAGGAGGTTAGTGGTTACGTGGGGAAAATTCGAGAACGAGCTAATTTTTTTTAAATTTTTTTATTAATATATATTTGTAATACAAAGTTGTGGCATGCAATAAAGAGAGCAGAAAGCAGTGGCCATGCAGAACATAACAGATGAAAATGGAGGTAGATGGGAAAAGCATATTTTATTTGTGAAGTGTTTCTAGGGTGCCTTGTGATTTGTTGATACCGGACGGGTGAAGAGCGTTGAACTTGTATATGAGATAAGACTCCCTATCACGTCTGTCACGTGTGGATCTAAGCCCGGTTTCTAGAATATATAGTTTAATGTTGTCAAAATTGTGACCAGGAACGTTAAAGTATTCGGCGACTGCTTTGGGGAGTTTGTTGGACGTGTCGGTTCTGTGTCCGGTAAGGCGGTTGTTCATTTGTTGGCCGGTTTCACCAATGTATTGCATAGAGCAGTCGCCGCATTCAATGCAGTATATAACATTGGAGCTTGTGCATGTGAATGCGTGGTTAACGGGGTGGGTGTAATTGCTCGCAGTGCTTTTGATGGAGTTAGCGTGTTGAATGTGCTTGCATGTTTTGCAGCGCGGGAGGTTGCAGGGTCGTGTTCCCGTGTACGGGGCGCTCGTTTTGCTGATTTTGGCATTGACCAAGGAGTCTGCCAGGTTTCTTGCGCGTCGGTATGTCACCTGTATGGGATTTGTGAATATGTTGTTAAGTCGGTCACTGCTTTGGAGGAGGGGCTCGTGCTTCTGTAGAATGGCTTTGATGTTTGGAAGTGCGTTGGAATATCTTGTGATGAAGCTTATTTGGCACGCGTCGGGATTTTTTCGGTTTTCCAGAACCTCGTTTCGATCGAGTGTGAGTGCCTTGCGACGGAATTCGGTTAGGAGGGAGTCTGGATAGTCCCTTTGGGCAAGTGTACTGCAGAGTTCGTCAAGCTGCTCAGCGTAATCTGTGTCGTTTGAACAAATTCTGCGTAGTCTTACACTCTGCCCATTAGGAATTCCAACCTTACAGTGACGCGGGTGGTGACTCTTGAAGTGAAGGTATTGTTGTTTGTCAGTTGGCTTTTTGTACAGGGTTGTGACGAGGTTGCCGTTGTCTAGTGATATCGTGGTGTCGAGGAAGTTAATTAAGTGAGTTGACTGTTGTGATGTGAACTTTATGTTGCTATGCGCGGTGTTCAGTAGATCTACGAACTTTTGAAATTCATGTTCCCCGTGTTCCCATATTATCAGTATATCATCGATGTATCGAAGGTACACCGTGGGTTTTAATGAGAGGGCGCTGAGAACTTTGTTTCCTAGGAACCCCATGAAGATATTTGCGTATGTGGGTGCAACTGGTGTGCCCATACTTGTACCGTGTACTTGTAGGTAGTATTCACCATTGAACTCGAAGTAGTTCAGTTTAAGAACCAAGTCCATTAGAGCGAGTATGGTTTCCGTGTCTTTTCTGGTGTTTGTAGTAGAAAGGGTATTGCAGAGGGCTGTGATTCCGTCGTTGTGTGGGATGTTAGTATACAGTGATGTCACATCCAGCGTGGCTAGTATTGTGTCCCTACCAAATGTACGAGTGTTGTTTATATCTCTGATTATTCTGAGGAGGTGGGGTGTGTCTTGTACATGCGATGGCAGTGTTGTCGGAATATGGTTTAAATAGTGGTCCAGGAATTTCGAGAGTCTTTCTGTTGGTGTGTTGTTATTAGATACAATTGGCCTGCCGGGGATGTCAGCCGTATAGAGCTCGTTGGCGTGTACCTTGTGGATTTGGGGCAGTAAATAGAAACGACCTGCGTCTGTGTTTGATGGGGTGAGATATCTGAGGTCATCACGTGTGATGAGCTTTCGTTCGTGGAGGTCCTGTATGGTATGGGTTATTAGCGCCGTGTACTCCTTTGTTGGGTCATGGTCCAGTTTGAGGTAGTGTTGCGTACTGTTGAGTTGCCTATGTGCTTCAGAGATATATTTATCTGTGGGCCAGATGACGATACTCCCACCCTTATCTGCGGGCTTGATAATGATATCATCTCTGTCAGCTAGCGCATTGATGATGTCACGTTGTGTTTTAGTGAGGTTGTGACCACGCGAGCTTTGGGAAATACCGCGAAGGATGTCGTTACTTACTTGTTTAATGTACAGGTCTAGTGCGGGTTCTCGGCCGTGATTTGGTGTCCAGGTTGATGGTAGTCGGAGGTCGTTGTTGTTTTCTTGTGTTGTATGAGCGAAGAATTCTCTAAGGCGTAGCCGTCTTGCAAAGTCTGATATGTCTTTGTGGATTTCGTATTCGTTAACAGAATTGAGTGTAGGGCAGAATGTTAACCCCCTAGAGAGGACTTGTAGTTCGTCGCTGGTTAGTGAGCGTGATATATCTATTACGGTGCTTGCGTAAGCGTTTTCTCGGGGTGGCTCAGCGATGTTGCGGAGAGTTGTGGTTGTGGTGCTGGAAATGATTTGTTCGGCTGCTGCGTGTGTCGTGTTAGTTGCCTGTTGTCCCGTTTCGTCCACGTGTTCGTGAACCTTCCATTTTTCTGCAACCGGTCTGTAGCCTAGATCACTACGTTCACATAATCCCCTCCACACTCTAACAAAGCAGCCATTCACTCCCGCCGTAAAAACCCGTACGGACCTTTCTTCCCTCCGGGCTGTTGACCCACAATTCGCATGAACCTTTAAACACGTCACACCTAACCCTTTAAATACCATGCCAATGATGAGGACGGTGCCCAGAAGAAGAACAGTCTCTGTTCGAAATATCGGCGGCTTCTGTCCTGAGGCAACTCCCTTCCTACTTGAGTACTTGGTACTTCAAGTACTGCCCATCACTGGTTGCCGCTACTGTGGGAGACGACACGCGTCGCCGTTTTGCGACCCTTCGCAGTCATCCGAGAGCGCCTCAACAGAACCCAGTTCGATTGGTACGACCAACATGATGGCAACCCACAGCCACAGTGTGCAGGCTCAACACGACGCCAGCGTATTGCTGCAGACATTCCGTGCTTGGGCAACCTCCGACGAAAACACAGCTTATATTCGAGGCATCATCGACGGAGGGGGCCAGCCCATCAGAGATCGGGATAAGTCTCCTGATTGGCTGCGTTCAGACGTGGAAACTCCTAACCGGAGAACTGAAGCGATGTGACCGAAATGAGAAGTGGGTGGCTATTTCCACGGTCTTTGGATGGACCTTCCAAGGCACAACGACCCTGGAACGTCGCTTCTCTAAGGAGACCACGACAGCCGTGTGCGTACTCCGCGTTGGAGGAGCTCAACATCAAGAGCCGGACGTTCTTAAACGGTTCCGGGAATTGGACAGCATCGGCATAACAGATACGGATATTTCAAACGTAGTACACAACGCATCGATCCTGGAAGACTTTCAACGACAGCTAACTATGAAAGATGGCCGATAAGAGGTAACACTTCCATGGAAGGCTGGTACAATTCAAATGGCAGACTACTTAGAGTTGGCAAAATCCCTATTGCGAGGTCTGGTAAGACGGCTGCCGACGAGGCCATTCCAAGCTATATAGAGAACGGCCACGCAGAGAGAGTGGTTTGTGGACTCACCGGAATCTCGATACTCGTACTACATGCCTCATCGAGCCGTAATCCGCAATGGAACCACCTCGACCAGAGTACGGGTAGTCTTCGACGCCCCCTCGCACGGTCCAGGTGCTACGTCTTTGAACGACCACTTCAAAAAAGGCCCCAAATTGAACCCTGACTTGGTTCCGATTTTGCGGCGATTCCGTATGCACACGATCGCTGTTACTGCAGCTTCACAGTATTTCCCTGGAGCGATGCTTGCTACCTGGTGAAGAAAGCGACTATTCCACAGAACTTCATATTCTCACCGATGCAAGTCCGCAAGCTTATAGACCCTGTGCTTTCTTCGTTAAAGTGGGGCTAGTGTTTGCGAAAAGTCGTGTAGCGCCCATCAAGAAACTTACGCTCCTACGGCTGGAGCTGATGGTTGCTGTGATACGAGTGTGTGTCGCCAAACTATAGTGTGCGACTCCTTACCAAAGATAACGGATGTGGCCACATATTGGACAGACTCTAGCATTGTACTTGGATAAAGGGAAATGCCAGCAAATGGAAACCCTTCGTCAAGAACCGTGTGATGAAAATACAAGGAAAAAGCGATCCATCACATTGGCGACACTGTCCGGGAGTATCCAACCTAGCGGACGCCTAGACAAGAGGTCTTGCCGTTTCTGCCATGGCTGAGTCACGGCTGCGGTTCCAGGGACCAAGCTGGCTAGCTGAGGTACAGTCACTATGGCCGCCAGCGGGTACCCGCACGGTAATAACGGACCTACAAGTACTCGAAGAAGAGAAGGCGGCAAAAGCCGTCGTAGTAGTCTACACAGCCACGACGAAACCCCCATTGTTCGAGCTGAACAAGTATAGTAAGTGCACACGAGCTTTACGAGTTACCGCCTGGATCAGCTCAAGCCGTTTCTGGATGAAACGGGTTCGGAGCCTTTTGAAAGGAGCGATCTAACGTTTCACGGACCTGCCGCCGTAATCTGGACGGGAGGTCCAACGTCTGTATGACACTTCCCACAGGTCAACAGGTCCCCGCCAGCCCTGCCAAACGACAACGGACAGGGAGCCCTTCCTGTGGTGATCCCGACAATCCACAGGCCGTGAATGTTCCCGATAACACCATGGAAACTTCGGTATCGGCAGCTCCTCAGCAGACAGATGAGATGAACGATGGCAACCTTGCCACTTCTTCTCATGACCCGTTTCATGACCCGGCAGGCAGCGAACAAGTGCCCGTTCGTGGAACCCAGCCCTCTCCTTCCGATCTGTTTCCGTTTCAGTCTGTCTACCAATGTCATGACGACGTTTCTCTGGTAGAGGTCTATTCTAACGCTTTGCATCTTATTCCCTGTGGGCGCACTATGGTTCAGCATCATTTCAATGGCAGCGGTACTTACTTCCTGAATAAAATATTGTCATTGATTGAATATCACGTTTTATGACAAAGAATGCCATGAAGGAACCGGAGAGAAAGCAAGAAAATATGTGGACGTGAGTGAAAAGATAATTAAAAGTAACTTGGTGTGGAAAAGGACATAGATCGGTTACTTCTGCCTGGACCTGCAAAGAAGGCGCGACTTTCTGCGATCCTTTTTCTTGTCAGCGGCGTGTCCCAGGTTTATTCTATCAGTGCAACCCCATCCTATTTCTTTATTCATTCGCTTAGATATATGCAAAACATGGGCTGTCTTGGTTATCCGGTGTCTCACTCAAAAATTAATGCATCGGATGGCATCCACGGGGCAAGACGCGACAACTTAATGTAATTTAGAAGCTGACCACTCAACAATTAGGTGTTCTAATGCTTGTTTCTAGAGATTCAATTTTTTTTTGCATATTATTGAGGATTTTTCAGCAAATTTCCTTGTGTCCTAGGATGTTTCCAGCAAAGCAGAAGCGCACTCAAAAGCGAGCGACTGGCGGTGCCTTGTTTGCAAGTTACGGTGGTGAGAAATAAAATAGGGTTCTGCATGGTTTTAATGCACGCCATGTAGGGGGTGGGCTCAAGAGAGCTGTGCAAGTGCTCAAATTGCAAAACCTAATTTGTAGTTCACTACCACGGCGTGTCTCGTCTTGAGACAATCTGCATTTCTGAATTTCTTATTCTGTATTTTAGTACCGATTACATCCGTTCTGATTTACAAATCAGAAGCTCTACACCTCTGATAATGTGGGTTGTTCTTTCGAAAAACACGAAAAATAAAAATTCCATATTCAATTGCAAATTTTTGTCTCATCTTGCCCTATACCTTACTCTATCTCGTCCACCCAACTACACATTCACCTATTGTGCTCTTCAGTCGATAGATTCGAATTGATAGCCTTTCAAATGTGAATATAGAATGGCTAACTTGGATGAAATATTGTGGTTGGTTTGCTTGATCCACATTCAATTGATACAGGCAGATTCGTACCGCAAGGCTACGTATACTGCTTCTAAGCGTCAGCTACGCCGCAGTATCCTTATTGAACTTACCAGTCACAAACATCTTCGACTTACTTTTGTGGACGTGTCACTGGCGGTCACTGTTGGTTCCTGGAAGACATCAAACGCTCCGGAATCCACCATTCCTTTAGACCGCCTTCGTCGTCTGCCCCGTGTAGGCACGCTTCTTCTTCTTCTTCTTCTTCGTCCCACGCTTGTCTCGTGGACGCTCCTTCTTCTTCGTCCCAAGGAGAATGGCCATTATAGCCACAAGGGAGATCGCTTCTCCTTCCTTCACAATGCATGGGCCAAGTGCATGGGCGTCCACGAGACATTTCCCCGAGGACGAAGAAGAAGAAGAAGAAACAAGCGGGGCTAATGGCCATTCTCCGTGGGACGAAGAAGAAGAAGAAGAAGCGTGCCTACACGGTATGGCTACACTACATTCTATGCCCCTATGACCCTCATCTGGTACTGGCCAATCGCCCTTAGTGGATAACGGCCATTTCCCCGAGGATGAAGAAGAAGAAGACATTCTAGCCCGCCATATACACGGGGCAGACGACGAAGGCGGTCGAAACGCCCTGTGTGGCTGGTGGCCACTATTCCTAGTGGTGGAAGAAGAAGAAGAAGAATGGCGGATTCCGGAGCGTTTGATGCTTTCCAGGAGCCAACAGTGACCGTCAATGACCCGTCCACAAAAGTAAGTTGAAGATATTTGGGATGTAGTTCCGTAGCCGGGCTTATGGCTTTTTTAAACAAACGGAAGTAGACATCAAATAACGGATGATTTTACTAGAAAGATGAGAAAACAACGGATGAAATAAAACAAAAATCAACGTCGTATAGCGTACCAAACATACAAAAATTGAATTTTATCGCTCGTTTCTTCGAGGCAATCCGCCTTCTTGGCTGAGGACCTTCTGACCTAACCCGAGGCACAGTCTCGACGCCCGCACCGCCTACTGCGTGCCTCCGGGGGGGCAGACCCCCCAATCTGTAGAACCTAACTTGACCTAACTCACTAAAGTGAGGCGATTTAGCCCCCTACATTTCGCAAGATGAGAAGTCTCGAATCCGTTAGGCTTAGCACTCCCGTGTTTATCGAGCCCTAGAAGTGCATCAGATGGGGTAGTTACCGGATGGTGGATGTTCGCCTGAACAAGCCAATCCCACTGTGGTTCTACCGCAAACCATGTAACGGAGGGTTGTAGTTTGTTGCCGGGGCCACTCGTTTTTAAAAATTTGTGAAAGCGTTTGAAAGGTAAATATTGCATAGAAGTGGAAGGAGGTCATATATCGAATCTAAAAATGTTAAGAATTATAAAATTCTGTGGACTAGAAGTTTTTTTATATATATACAGGGTGTCAACAGAGTTTTTTAAAAACATATCAATCACTTTTTCCGAGATGAAATCAATTGCAATATAGCATATGCTGAAGGGCACTCCCTAGGGGGGCATTAACAGACTCCTAAGGCAATGTCTTAATTAACTTTCAATAATTAACTTTTTAATTATAAAAGCTACGAAGTTGCTCCAATGAGAACATCTGATCTCTTCGGTCACCAGATACCAAATCCGTTTTCAGAACAAAAATCCGTTCGATAGATCGTCCGCAAAAAATTCGTTAGCCAGCTGTGGGACCCGAACACACATTACTGGAACATACACGAACTGGATTACTGGTCCTGGGCTCTACCATTGAGCTAAGCTAACACACCTCCCCAGCGACTTCTAAGGGTGCGTCATCTTAAGGGACAAACGAGTCACTCTCTCACACTCCTTTCACTTTTACATCTTTTGCTCACTCATACACACATTCATACGGCGGGAACGACGCAAGTGGAAACTGTTGAACATGAGAGAACTGATGTTCTGTGGCTGGAACAAACATAGAAGGACAAATGCATACAAAGCTTCAACTTGCCTCAGAAATTAACGACGAAAGATGAAAGTCACTGAAAAGCCAGCCAGCTGTAGGACTCAAACCCATATCATCTGGATTACCGGTCCAGGGCTCTACCATTGAGCTAAGCTAACACACCTCCCCAGCGACTTCTAAGGGTGCGTCATCTTAAGGGACAAACGAGTCACTCTCTCACACTCCTTTCACTTTTACATCTTTTGCTCACTCATACACACATTCATACGGCGGGAACGACGCAAGTGGAAACTGTTGAACATGAGAGAACTGATGTTCTGTGGCTGGAACAAACATAGAAGGACAAATGCATACAAAGCTTCAACTTGCCTCAGAAATTAACGACGAAAGATGAAAGTCACTGAAAAGCCAGCCAGCTGTAGGACTCAAACCCATATCATCTGGATTACCGGTCCAGGGCTCTACCATTGAGCTAAGCTAACACACCTCCCCAGCGACTTCTAAGGGTGCGTCATCTTAAGGGACAAACGAGTCACTCTCTCACACTCCTTTCACTTTTACATCTTTTGCTCACTCATACACACATTCATACGGCGGGAACGACGCAAGTGGAAACTGTTGAACATGAGAGAACTGATGTTCTGTGGCTGGAACAAACATAGAAGGACAAATGCATACAAAGCTTCAACTTGCCTCAGAAATTAACGACGAAAGATGAAAGTCACTGAAAAGCCAGCCAGCTGTAGGACTCAAACCCATATCATCTGGATTACCGGTCCAGGACTCTACCATTGAGATAAGCTAACACACCTCCCCAGCGACTTCTAAGGGTGCGTCATCTTAAGGGACAAACGAGTCCCTCTCTCACACTCCTTTCACTTTTACATCTTTTGCTCACTCATACACACATTCATACGGTGGGAACGACGCAAGTGGAAACTGTTGAACATGAGAGAACTGATGTTCTGTGGCTGGAACAAACATAGAAGGACAAATGCATACAAAGCTTCAACTTGCCTCAGAAATTAACGACGAAAGATGAAAGTCACTGAAAAGCCAGCCAGCTGTGGGACTCAAACCCATATCATCTGGATTACCGGTCCAGGGCTCTACCATTGAGCTAAGCTAACACACCTCCCCAGCGACTTCTAAGGGTGCGTCATCTTAAGGGACAAACCAGTCACTCTCTCACACTCCTTTCACTTTTACATCTTTTGCTCACTCATACACACATTCATACGGCGGGAACGACGCAAGTGGAAACTGTTGAACATGAGAGAACTGATGTTCTGTGGCTGGAACAAACACAGAAGGACAAATGCATACAAAGCTTCAACTTGCCTAAGAAATTAACGACGAAAGATGAAAGTCACTGAAAAGCCAGCCAGCTGTAGGACTCAAACCCATATCATCTGGATTACCGGTCCAGGGCTCTACCATTGAGCTAAGCTAACACACCTCCCCAGCGACTTCCAAGGGTGCGTCATCTGAAGGGGCATACCAGGACAGGGGTGCCACAATCCCGCCATTGTTGTAACTACCCTCAAGAGTGTGCTTTTGGCAAAACTGCCATGCATCTCCTCCTGGTGGCACGTCATAGAAGCCGTCAGTTTGAGGTCATGTGACCTTGGTTACATGTAGTTTTACCACTTACGACATATTTCCGACGCCATATAACTCCAAGGTATGAATGTCTGTTGCCAGCGTAAACTATGTGGTACGTCTTCTGCAACATGGTAACCCCCCGGCCATTTCTCCTTAGTTTAAAGGGGCAGTCCGGGAAAACCGGAAGTTGATTTTTTCCAACTGCCATGGAAGCTTACATGCTGGGTGGAAAGTTTCAGCTCACAAAATGGCGTGGTTTTCGAGATATCGAATAAAAAATACTCCTCTGAAGACATCCGGTTTCGTTTTTCTCCCTCGCATACTCCTTGCCCCAAGGATCCTCTATATACGTCAGCCGTCACGTGAGCATGACATCCCCAATGGACAAAGTGGAGCGGAGGACTGCGCCGTTGCTGGGAATGCAGAGAGGTGTTTTTGTCTGTGAGTGTACTGAACTCAAGGCTACGTCGTGATACCTGTGTTTACATTGACGCTACTCTGCATTTTAGTCTGCATAACGCGTGATTGCTACTCAAAAACATCATAATGGACAAATGCTAGCACGCAACAATCAACTATCGCGCAAGCAGACATGCGCAAGTCACGTGCGGCATTGCTCTTATGCACGTCATGCGAGAGGTCGCTGCGGCCTTTACTCGGGACCAACTGCGGCATAGAAAAAAGTCGATTATAAATCGTGCGATACGATTTCTTCTGAAATATTTTGCACAGTTGTTGTGAGGAGTATTAGAAATCATAAGGCGGTGTTTCCCAGACCTATGTTTTCGACCGGACTGTCACTTTAAGTACCTCGCATCAGCTCAGTCAGTCTTAACGCGCGTGAGTTACCATCTTTGGAAGTCGTGAACAATGCGAGGCATTATGTGGAAAACTGCGCATTTCACTGCAAGATTATCGGATCAAAATAACTACCGTGATCGAAAGGCGTCCAAAACGTTGCGCAGAAACAACCGCATTGTTTACAAACGGTTTGGCCGCCGATCAAGGGCGCCGCCATCTTTACGGTCACGTGTGCCTTGACATTTGCTGTGACGTTACGACCAGGACCTGTCCAGGGTGCATTGCGTTCCCCCAGCACGCTTTAGCCTACGGGGCAATACATTGGATGCCACTCCTGTGCATACCAGCCACGCTCTCTCACTCATCCTCCCTTCACTCTTACAACTTTTGCTCACTCATACACACTTTGATACGACAGGAAGACGCAAGCGACAATCGAGGCCACATCGAGCTAAGCTAACACACCTTCCCAGCGACGTCCAAGGGAGGAGGAGGAGGAGGAGTGTCGTTGGGAGGAACCCGAGAGGTCTGCCTGCCTGATTAGGCGGCATGTTTCTCGGGAAGGGAAGGGTGGTGGAGAGGAGGAGAGGAAAGGGTGAAGTGGAAGACCAAGCGGAATCCGCTCGGGGGGAGGATAGCTGCGTCCATGGGCCGACTTCAGGGGAACTGTACCGGCATACGCCTATTACACATCTGAGGGAAACCCAGGAAAAACCCCAGACGGCACAGCCGGCCCGCGGATTCGAACCGCGGACCTCCCAGTCTCCAAGCGCACGCGTTACCGCTGCGCCACCGGAGCTGGTGACGTCCAAGGGTGGGTCATCTGAAGGGGCATACCGGCCACTGTCTGTCACTCATCCTCCTTTCACTCTTACAACTTTTGCTCACTCATACACACATTCATACGACGCGAACGACGCAAGCGGCAACTGTTGAACATGAGAGGACTGATGTACTGAGGCTGGAACAAACCATAGAAGGACGAATACATACAAAGCCTCAACTTGCCTAACAAATTAACGATGAAAGATAAAAGTCACTGAAAATGTTACCCAGCTGTATAGGACTCGAACCCACATTTTCTGGATTACCAGTCCAGGGCTCTACCATCAAGCTAAGCTAACCATAGCCTCCTAATACTACTACTTGAACGGCAAACTGGACGGAAAACCCTTATTTCCGCAGGAAATTCCGATACCACCTGTCGGCCATTCACAAGAAGGATATGGGGTGCTCCGAGAAAATACAATAGAAAGTAGTCCACCGGATCTCGATCTGCGTCATGCATGCTATTAGGGATGCTTTCCCATCAGTGCGCTGACTTGTTGAAATGTTCATGTCAGCATATTTTCATTTCTTGCTTGCTGCAAGGACTCCAAAAATTGTCACAAAGTCTGCAACACGTAACAAATCTAGTGCTTCCATCTGTGGACTTGCGTACCTGCTTTCAGCTATTTCTGTCATGTCAACTTGAGTGCCTGGGATCACACACACACGAAGCAGTCTTGCGCCACTTCAACACCTGGAAGGCCCCTAAAATTAAATTTGTTGATGTTGACAATGTTGAGTACGGGACAAGTAGGATAACATAAGTTAAACTGAATACGTCATCGCTATATTATAATTTATGTGTGACGCCTGTACATACCTAAGACGTTGTGTTGAACTCGTCACCTCGGTGAAGCAAAATCACTGGTTACTGAGCATCAGTGTGCTTCGTACGTCTTCGCAATTCGCCTTCTACGGCATCTTCGTAGTCATTGGCAGCAAAATGAGCTCAGCACACACGACACGACTGCTGCATCTGATAGCCGAGTGCTTCGAACCACATTCGTTTTCGCGCACTCTCCTGTAGAATCTTGAGCTAGGAAACGCCCGCCGCCGATGGTGAACGAACATGATTTTTACATCCCCGAACACCAAAACTACACCAGACATATGTAGGTCTCTCGAATAATTGAAGCAACAGCCACGAATATGTCATTCACTTCTACTTTCTGCTTCGCGCGACCAACATGACCACCCACGACGTAAACAATAAACGCGATAACACAGACGGCCTTGCAGATGGCGCGGCGGATCGTAGCTCGTAGCGGCGAAGTAGCTGAATGCTTTATTAACGTAAAAGCCATGGAAGTGAGCGTCATTTTTAACATGGCGTTTAGCTGTAAGGTAATGTGCGTCAACCTTGTTCTCTACGAAATTAACTCTCACGTGGTAACGACTGACCAATCCCTGGGAGCCCTGGACGCCAAACCCAAGTTGCTCTTTTTCGCCGTTCGCTGGCAGCACCGTCCATGTTCCGGCAAGCTTCAAAATATTTATACGTAAAAAAATATGCCGAATTGAGAAGTAATGCTTTCTGCGTCTCATCAAACAACGATGGTGTGCACGCCAGTGGGCAAAAATATGGGGGTTATCTTTCACTTTTCGGTATTTTAACGGTCGTCGAAGGCTGACCGTGTAACGGGGGTATATCTGACTGAGTCGAACCCTTCCCAACGCTGTTTACGTGACCTGGCTCCAACCAGAGGCGGTCGCAGAGGCACCTAGTGAGTCGGCCTTCCTCCTGCTTTCGGGTTGACTTAACTCGACGCGACGCTGGGTCAACGACCCGAGAATTTAAAGGAGTACAGAGGGCCATCCAAACAAATTTCAGATTAAGACATCTGATGAAAGTGTGTGTGTCATTATACCGAATAGCGCGAAAGGTTTTGATGTGTGCAATTTGTTTCCCAGAAAAAAACTCACATAAACATAGCTCCGCGCCTTCACCCTTAACTCGCCACTCCAGCTATAACGAGGATGAGGAGGTATGATGGCACGTCACCGATGACGGCATAAGGAGACTCGTTCTGGTTTGCCGATCAGTGGGGGTCAGCGCATTGTTCCTTTGCCGCCGTAAACCTGTTTTGCCAGTTTTCAGGGAGAATTGGGGATACAAGGAGAGCCCGAAGCATTACCGAGCAAGGAGAAAGGCTTTATCAGAACCCCGAACAGCCGAGTAGCAGACGACAGCCGAGTAGCAGACAACATTTTTCTAGGCCAATCAGCGAGCGTTCTCTTTATAGCGTCAGCGCGAGGTTCCAAGCAGATCACAGGCTGGTACTGCTCTTCACCACCGTTGCGCACGGTCGCTTTTTGCGGCGTATTTTAAATTCAATTTCTGCGATAATTATGACTCTCTGGTGTAAATTACTTCGCATGGTGCATCTTACTGGCAAACTTAACAGTTTTATAAGAAGAAAACTGGGTGTTAAAAATGACTTCTGTGCTACTTTAAGAGTGTACGACATACTAAAACCGCCTATTTTCTATTTACTGGGAATGTGCCACCCGAATTCACGAATCCTCGAATCCTATAGGCAGGGGATTCGAGATTCGCGCAATCCGAATCCCAGTGCATAAAACGGCGAATCGAATCTTTCGAATCCACCGACAACGTTTGTTAGATTCCTTTTCAATTTGGTGCCTCCGGAGTCCGTCGAAAGCCTTATTAGGCCGACAGGTGTTTTCTTGTTTCTTTGTTGACATTGCTTTGGGCTAAAAGAATTGATGATGATGCCGCTGATGATGATTCGTTTTTGTTTTTTTTTAGCGCATTGACAACTACGGTCATAATGCGCCCCAATAATGATAGGAATGGCTAGAACTGTTACATTACAACTTTGAAAGTAACCTGGTTTTCCTTTTTGAGTGTTGCTTAGTTTTTATGGAAATAATTCACACTCGGGAATTCATGTATTTCTTTGTAGTCAACGAAAAAAAAAACGTGCTAAATAAATTACATTTAACGAGACTATATATCGGTATATTATCTCCTCAAAACTGAAGCGTTTTTTTAATTTGTTTTTCATCAAACAAAGGTATCATATTCTGCTTCAAAACATTTTTCACTAGATGTGCTTTTTTTTTTTTTTTCTGGCTTCTGAAACCCTTTTTAAAGAAAGGATTCGATTCGTGGATTCGTAGAACCTTCCTTGGATTCGGATCCGAAAAATTTCGGATTCGTCCCATCTCTCCTATTTACACACTGTACTGTTGCACACTGTATTGGCTCAGATCTGTTTCCTCACCGACGATCTATCCGTTATTTTCTTGCTTTCATAAATAACTTTATCGTAAGCACACAGCACCTCGAAAACTGTGAAGGTCTTGAACGCAGGCATACAGGCGATTCATCGTTCCTGCAGTTAATCGATAAGCACCGTCCTCACAATGGTGACTTTTCTCAATCGCAGGAGCGAACCGAATCTTCCTATCTCGACCGCAACAAAACCTGCATTGTAGTGGCATTGAGCGTTGTCATTGTCCTGGCCTTGGCCCTGGCAGCACTCGTCGTGGTCTTCACGAGGAACGCGGAACAATCGACGCCCGGGGACGCTGGGATGGAGCCGACTCGCAAGTCCATCACGCTTCCTAAACTCCCTCCGGGGCCGCCTTCTGAACCCAATACTGAAGATTACACGGACTATGACGTAGCCGAGACAACTCGACAGGAACCGGCAGAAGGAACCACGCCCCTGCAAGAGTCGGGAAAGGTCTGCGACACCGATGATTGTGGGTTCATCCGCGAGTACATCGGGGCTCTGCTAGACACGGACAAAGACCCGTGTGACAACTTCTTCTCGTTCGTATGTGGAAAGACTGAGCGGCTGCGACTGACCCACATGTACATTGATCCTACTGCTTACGACCTGATGGGTGAACGAAACCTGACGATGGCCATACAGAAAAGTCTACGGACGGAAGAAATCCCCAGAAACGGAAAAACTGCATTTCAGCAAGCTGCAGCGCTGTACCAACACTGCAACGATGATGACAGGGAAACATCCGCGAGAGTCATCAGAGATTTCTTAGCCGAACACCATATGGATCTAACAGGAAGCCTCTCATTCGACCCCATAGACATCACTGTTAAATTCATATTTGAAATCGATATTACTCCCATTTTTTTAATGTACTATTTTGCTTCGCATGGTAGAACTGTTTTCGAGCTGGAGCAGGGGCAAGGATCATTAACTCTGACCGAACGCAGCATCAATGAGATTATTTCTTCTGTGTATTCCACACACCTGCCTGAACTCACGCAACGCATCAGGGAGTTACAGGACAGGGTATCGCTTGTAACTGACTTCAATTCGAAGCAAAATGCTCACAAAGATGACCTAGTGTTTGAATTGTGGAAAATAGGCTCAGAAAACGAAGACGAGGCCCTTTCCAAAGTGTAGACTGAAGCTCTCCAGCGCTACACGACGTCTAGGGCGTTACAAAATTTGACAATACTTATGTCACAAGAGAACTTTGCGAATTTTCACAGCTTTTTTGGAGAGCGAAGCAACTTCACCGCAGATGACATGAAGTTATTTTGCGCATGGCGCACTTTGCTGTGCTTGTACCAGATTTCACTGAGTTCAGAAAAGTCGTGCTATAAAACCATTCTCGAGTACATGCCGAACGCGGCAGGTTCTTCAGTGGTCTTCCACTTACTTGAAAGAAGGAGGACGAAAGCCATTACAGAAATGATCCAAGAAATCATCAGTGAAGTCGAGAAGTCATTAAGAACCACATTGTTGCTGGACGAAGAAACACGCACTGGGGCCTTGAAGAAGCTGTCGATGCTCCAGGTTCGAACGGGATTGGCCCCAAAACTGAACACATCAGAAAAACTCAACAAATTCTACGAAGATCTTCCCGACTTAAATGGCCCTTACCTCCGGGACGTCCTAAACGTTAGCGCATTCAGGACTCAAAAGCTCTGGAAGCATGTATGGAATGGCTTTGAAGAGTACTACGAAGGCACGCACCTCATTTCACATCCATACATCAACAATGCCTTCAATACACCTGGTAGGAACCTTGTTACATTCCTCGTTCCCATGATGCTGAAGCCCAACTTCAACTTGGGAGCCCCGCCTGAAATAAACTATGGTGCACTGGGATCTACAGTGACGCATGAGATAATGCACGACTTCGACACATATGGCCGTCAGTTCGATCTCAACGGGACAAAAACGCCGTGGTTTACCAAAAAGAGCAATAAGACGTTCCAGAAGTGGGAGCGTTGTTACGTGAAACACATCAAGAACGCTCCGAAAGCAAGAGATTATTCTAGGACTCCATTGGAATATCAAGCAGATGCCCTCGGCATGAACAGTATTCTAAAGGCCTACCAGAAGGCTGCAAAAAGGTCTAATGTTTACCTGGGCAACGTGAAAGGTTTCACGAGGGATCAGCTCTTCTATATTGCCAAGTGTCTGATTTGGTGCGAGTATGACGAGACAATTATACCCCCACGACATCCTCCTTGGGATGAAAGATGCAACGTGCCTCTTATGAACTCTGAGCACTTCAGCAAAACATTCGCTTGCCGGGAGGACTCGCCCATGAATCCACCCAAAAAGTGTCCCTTCTGGTAGGCATTAATTGTGACTAATGTTGTCGTGTTTTGATCGGCATGTTGTTACAACGTCGTCTCTTAACACGTATTGGCGATTCACTGGGTCGGTGTGTATAGCAGATGTGCAAAAATAAGATTTTTAATAGCCGTGGTGTGTCTAATCAGTGGACTCGGTACAGTCATTGCGATGTATTTCAGTTACCGTAGCCCAATGCAGAGAAGTAAATTATTTTCTGAACTGTAGACTCGTAGAAATCTAGGTACTACGATAACGGACAAGTTTACAGAGCGCACAATTAAAATGTATTGTTTTACACCGGCGATTTCGTTTGTACTGTTGAGCCCATATTCACCAACCAACTTGAACCGTTTGTTTATTGACGCCGTGGTTAAACAGGTGACGTGAGACATTTTGCCACCACCCACTGTGTCAGGCCCCTCTGCAGCGAGACTGATGGTCTCCCTTGTCGACTGTGTGGTGGTAGACCTGATTTCCAGTACAAGGGGAATCAAATCCCTGGAACGTTTTGAGTATCGCAAGAGCTCCTCAGATTTTTGTCATAACTGTGGCAATATTCCCCCCCTCCCCTCTGCTCCCTCCTCATCAGACCCCCCTAAACGAGGCAAGCGTGAACCAAAAAAAAAAACTAAAAAATGCTATCGTAAAACTGCCATTTGGACTTGCAGGTAAAATCGTCATTGTAAATGCATCGTCAGGACAGGAAAGGCTCTTGAAGGGCATGGTATGCACGTTTTTACACGGTGAAGCTCGAGGGACAACACATTGTGGCAGACCCAGTGGCAGTCCGAGGGCTTAGTGGTCTGGGAATTGGGGAGAGCCATTCAGTGATGAGTGTGCTGATGAGGCCAAGTGATGAGGCCACTGATAAGACCAAGCTTAGTGCCGTACCCTTCTCAAAGGCCGACAGCAAAATCGACCTGAAGAACACAATTCAACAACTCACTAGAAACCTCTAGAAGACATCTCTACGGACGGCAGATTACCTCTCTACAATCGATCCTGGTCGACAAAAAAAATATCCCTGTCAGCCTACACAAAACTATTCAAACAGATATTCACTGTACCCGACTGGGACAACTATATACTTCTATACACTATACAGGGTGTCCACGCTAAGTGTGAACAGAGTTTTTAAAAATATATCAATCACTTTTTCCGAGATGAAATCAATTGCAATATAGCATATACTGAAGGGCACTCCCTAGGGGGGCATTAACAGACTCCTAAGGCAATGTCTTAATTAACTTTCAATAATTAACTTTTTAATTATAAAAGCTACGAAGCTGCTCCAATGAGAACATCTGATCTCTTCGGTCACCAGATACCAAAGCCGTTTTCAGAACAAAAATCAGTTCGATAGATCGTCCGCAAAAAATTCGTGACGGAACGCCATTAATTAATTAAAAAAAATAATTAAATATTATTTCAGCGAGCTAGCAAACTACTTTGCGAACTCACTGAATGGCTTTCTCTCAATAAACTTGTCCCTAATCTTGCAAAATCAAACTATATTGTCTTTCACGCGCCCCAGGCTCGTCTCGAACTCAAAGACAACTGTCTTTATTTTCTGTCACAATCCCTCCCAAGAGTACAAGAAACCAAATTTCTAGGGGTAATACTCGAGGAGCATCTGAACTGGCAGCCTCATATCCACGTGATTAGAAGTAAGGCTCGCAAAGGTTTATATGCTCTATCAAGGATGCAGCCCTACTTTCCAACTAATATACTTTTGAGGATATACTACGCATTAATACATTCCCACCTCCAATACGCCTTAGAGGTGTATGGGCTAACGTACAACACTGTCCTACAACCACTCCATACTATAAAAAAGAGGGCCTTGCGACTAATACTCCGAGTCCCGCCAAGAAACTCTATCCTACAAGCTTTCCACGACCTCTCCGTAATGAGTATCTTCACCCTTATAAAATACAAAGTGAGCATACTCATACACAAATTACAGTGAACCCTCGTTAATATAACCCTCTTTAATCTGACATACTCGCTGTATGACCGTTTTTCTCGGGTACCGTCCCGCCGGCACGTAAATCCCCCTCGTTAATATGACAATTCCTTTATCCGACAATGACCAAGATTTTTGTCACAAGTAGGGTCAAACACAGGCATTATATTCCCGCTATTATGACCACGTCACATGAACCTCAGAGTAGCCCCGGGAGAGGCTATCTCGTACCACGCTCAGAGGGCGACACGTGTTAAAGTAGGGCGTCACAGGTTGCCTCGTTATTTTTTGAGCAGATAAACGTCGATAACGTGTCCGCAATTGACGGTGCTATTGTCCATTTAGAAAAATTAATCACTGAAAATTAATTGACGTAGTCATTGTCAACAGGTTTTTCAGAAAATAAATCATAATTACGTCGGCTTTTGTTGTACGTAGCGGTGTGTCCGGTCCGCGGAGGGTGCGTTTCTCGTTAATATGACAATTCGCTTTATGACCAAAATCCGCGGGAACGGCAGTGGTCACATTAACTTTATATGTATGTGATATGTGATATATGTTATATGTATATGACAGTACTTTATATGAAATGTATAATGTATTTGCTTGTCTCCCTTTTGTCGAAAATAATGTCCTAGTAGTCCGTTTAATACCAGAAGTCAGTGGTAGGATATATAGAGTCTTTGGGAAATTATACTTTTTGCAGTCGCACAGGTGACTGAGAGTGGAAATACTAATTGCACATGTGTGGACACCAATGGAACAAGTAAAATATCCCAAACAGAGAAAGCTTTCAGTGAATATTTGGTATGCTAATTGCTGTTGGTACCCTTTGAACAATCCAAATCCCATTTTGGACATAAGGATATCCCAGGAAGCCCCCTGCAGATCCCCAGGATATCCGAGGGAGATCCAGGAGACCAGGATTTCGGTGCTTTTTGTAGATCCCAGGAACATCCCCACGATGTCGCCATGAGACTTTGCGACAAATATGGGATGCTACTTAGAAATTTTGCTTTTCAAATGTAATAAATTTTATTCTGGTTTCCACGCCATACTTTTGCTTGATACATCAGAAGTGATGATGACGCGGTGATACACCAACCAAACATATGTGAAGGGTGTTTAAAGTGCTCTCACCCTAAAATAAGAGCAGCATCTCTATTTGGCCCCTCCACGGCGTAGGGGGTTTGGATAGAAACCAGAGCATTCACAATAGCGTCTGTTGCCGAAGTGGCCGGAGCATATACTGAAATACAAATTATTTGTTTATTCAAATTAAAAATGCAAATGCAAGTAAAAACAGACACCACAATAGGGGTTCCATAGCATAGATAAAATGCATGTTGTGCACGTTTATTATAAGACATTGAGGCGTAACTCATTTGTAACAGTGAGAGGGTGCGTCTTTGCAATTAACTCGTATATCTGCAGATTCAAGGCATAACCAATAACGTTTCTGATATTCCTTCCTATCTAATAGTGTGTTTTCAATTCAGGCTATTGTTTATAATGTGATTACCTCCTGAGTGGAGGTGCAAAAGTGATCCAATTCCTCTCGTGCTTGTCGGGTGTTACGCACAGATAAATACGTTGCATTGCCAGTAGAACGCGAACGACAGATATATAACGATATACCTACCCCAATTTCTAGTTAACGTTCACAGAAGTTTTTGCTTGCTCTGGGGGGAGCACAAAAATGTTGCCGTCGAAACAACATGTCAAGCATCACATATTAACTCATATATCTCCAGGCGACATCCCACTGACGTTCAATCAGTGCCCAAACTTTGGTATACACTGGATCTTGCACGGATTCCCTGGGATCTGTAGGCTGCTTACATTCAAACATCCCAAGCACGATATCCTACAGACGTACCTGGGAGATCTGTTTTTTACTAGGTAAAACCGAAACGCAATTGCTGTCCTGAGGTCTCCCACAGATATCACATGGATGTCGAGCTATTCAAGACGTTCACGACCTTGCAGAGATATCCTAGGGGTATTAGTCGTTTACTGTATACAGTGTGCTGCTAAGTGAGCACACTCTTGGAAACGACTTCTAAATTAGTAGTAGGGATTGACAACTGGCTTCCCAAAACACACAGGGGTCTGGACACCAGTAAATTAGCAATTGGAGCTAATTAGGACACCCACAGTAATCAGCATCCTCAATAATTAGGGAAGATCTAGATCGTGTCCACACCACACTGTATGTTGTGGGCAACAAGCGGTCATAAAGAATAGATAGAAATAAAGTGGAGAGAAACAGCTTATTCGAAAATCAACTACGCCGCACCGAAGAAATCGCTCCGGAGTGACCAGCGACCGTCATGTTGCTTGTTGATGTGTAGCGCCTCTCGGCGAACGCCGAAGAGGTAGCGCCTTCGGCAACGCACCGCGCGAGCCCTAGATTCTTCAGTCATTCGGTTATCAGTTTTCAGGTCTGACGGCCGATCCGATAAACAGCCTCCTGTTCCTGCCTTTTGGGAATTCCTGACTGGTTTGCCTCATACCCGCACCGTTGACCCAAAAGTGATTCGCCATGCATCTTGCAGCGAGATGCAGCAAGCCCAAAGAGCAGCAGCCAGCATGCAACCACGAAGCAGCATGCAGCCAACGAAGGGACCGATGCAGCCCAAGTCCCAGCCCAACCCTCTCCGTTGTTGCCTTTTGCAGCAGTAACTTACGTCGCTGTTCACCTTCCTCCATTCTGGCACAGGAACCCCAGTATTTGGTTCATCCAAAGCAGAGACGCAGTTTCAGCATGCTGGTATTACACAGCAGCTGATAATGTTCTGTCACATTGTTACTGCCCTTCCACCAGAAATCGTGATGAAAGTTGCGAACGTTCTTCAGACCCCACCAACACGACACCAGTATTCCAGCCCAAAGTATGCCATTATGGACTGCATCAGCTTAACTGAAAGGAAATGGCTACAGCAGCTACTGAACACCGAAGGGCGACTGAGCAACTGCATACTCTTGGCCTCTATGGAAGCTCTGCTCGGAGATCGAGCTCCTACCCTTGACACACATCTGCTCCACGAGCTTTTCCTTCAGTGCCATCGACCCTAAGCTCAAATGATTCGGGTCGCGGCGACATGTCTTCCACTTCACGACCTTGCCCCGCAAGCTGACAAAATTATGGAAGTTGTCTGCCCTGGTGCAGCTACGCTCGCAGAGCCATCCCAGGATCGCGCCACCGCAAGGCGACACTGCTCTAGTTCTGCACCACAAGATGAGGTATATGCACGCCTCGACTCTCTGTTTGGAGACATTTCCCATTTGCTTGCAAGCATTGACGACCTATCCAACTCTTGCTCTTGCCATCGCCGACAGCCCTCCCATCATCGCTGCTCAGGAAGCCACATTTCTTTGTCCCCGCCTACGCTCACCTTTTCCTGGAGAATCCTAGTCTGTTCTGTGGTGCTGGTACCACAGTCGGTTCAGAGACAAGGCCGAGCGCTTTACCCGACCCTGTGGGTGGTTGGGAAACCCTCAAGGGGAGCACGGACGGCGACCAGCGGCACTCCCTTTCCCCCACCAGTTGCCTATGCCATGCCATTGATCGTGTCACCAAGGTGCGCTTTCAGCACACAGGCGCTGAGTTCAGCTTCATCCCCGCTACCCATCTGATCGGCGTCGCCTCCCACTGTTCCACCTTACAGTGGCCAACAATACCACAATACATGTCTCACTAGTGAATCCTTAGGCTGACCATTCCGACGAAACTTTTCCTGGCTGTTCCTGGTCGCCGGTTCCGGTCAGGCTATCTTAGGAGCGTATTTTCTTCAACATTTTGGTCTCACTGTTGACGTCAGAAATAAATGACTTCTTGACCAACCTACAAAGCTCTCGGTACACGTGATGCCTGCTACGCCACCTCCTGTCACGTCTACTGTTACCCTTCCTTCCATGACATCGCCTACCCCTCTATGCTTCGAGAAGTTCCCTGTCTTACCCAATCCCTGGACTGGTTGACCGCACGAACTAACTCCACGAGATCCAAGGCTAGACTGACGCAGGCACTGCTCTAACAAGGAGATGAAACTCGCGAGTCGCGAGTTCCTTTGCAGACGAGAGTGAGGCTATGGGAGCTTTTTTGTGTCATCAAACGTCATGAAACATCAAATTTTAACATTGAAGCTCGAGTTCTCAGCCGTCGCCAGCCCATTGGCTCCTGTGGCCACTCCCGCGTCTTGTGGGCATTGGTCGGTTTGAACCTTTGCGTAGCGTGCGTGGAAAGTGGGTGGCGACGCCGTGTCGGCAGTGTTGGAGCAGCTCATTCAAAATATGGTGGATGTTCGCGAAGAATCTTTGCCGGTAACGCTTTGAATGGTTTTTAGCGTCCTTCCCCTAACAAGCTGTCAATACCGACTCTGAAAAACTTTGAACCTCATAGATACTAATGCATGCCAGTTCAGTGATAAGTGGTAGCCAGGTCTGCTTTGACTGCTTGGTGTGACACCGAGTCAAGAAGGACCAACATCCCTAAGAACACATGCTGCCATCAGGACGTCCCCACAGTGTTATTGTGTCCTCATCCTTTGAGGTTATCCTTAGAACGTCCTGAGGATAACCCTCTAGAAATGCCCATGAAGAGTCATTCAGGTACGTCGTGTGCCCGCGCCTGTGGTTAGCCTGTGGAACGAGAAATATTACTTTGTTTAGTTTAGCTGCTGAGACTCTCTAAACACCTTCGTTTTGCTGTTGGACCGATCCTGGGACCTGATTGACTTTTGCTCTGAAATAAAATGTGGTCCACAGAAAAATTATCTGCCTCCAAAAAGGATGACTGTCTATGATACCTGGAGCATTTCTCGTGGAAAGGACAGAAACGCGCGGTTCTGTCGCTCTGCTTTTGACTTTCTAAGGTGCTACCTGAATGTCTCAAACCAAAAGGAGCAATAAACATAGACTTTGCATTGATGCAGACGTAATACTTAACCAATTCCTCACTTTGAGTATTTTTCTATGTGTAATCGAAAGAAATATGGACAGCTCACCCTAGGGTTTCTATCGCAGGCGAGCAAGACTCTCGAATATACGGAGGGCCGCGTTGTAATATAAATAGTATCTGTTGTGGCTTCATTGTAAATAACATCGATATCACGAAATAAATTTTCTTAGATCTAACACTACTGCCTGGTACACGTGCTAACATGTGTCTGTAAATCTAGGAACGTTTCCACACATTGTAGATACACGGTTTTAGGATGTGCTTTTTATTAATATGTAAATTTTTAAGGACATAAATAACTAACTGTCCACTCTAAGCTTCATTGATTGTTGTATTCACTGTTAGCTTGTTTGCATTGTACATTCAATTGTGCTCCCATTGTGCTTATGTCAATACATTTTCTTAGACCTCTTTCGGAATGGGTTTTTCTGACCTAGTACCAGTGACAAGATTTCTTTCTGAGTGTCTTTCATATTTCTCTGCATTCTTTTTAAACCGCTGCCCTCGTTGTCCATTATGGATTGTACTAGAAATGAACAGCGAGGTTTTATTGCGGAAGTTAATCAAGTTATATTGGGAAACAAAAGTCATCAAGACTGCATGTGGTTTCGTGTCATTTATATAAAAGGAAACTATTGGAATATAATTGGCTTTAACACATATCTTCCCACTCGTGCTTTTTGTGTATGGCTCTTCTTTGCATGTCTATTCTTGCATGTTGTAAGCACATGGGCAGCCACCCACCACACATGGAAAAAAAAATCGCGAAAGAAGTCGCACAGGCGGAAAAGTGTGTGACGTTAAGCGCACGGGAAGCCCTCCGCCCACGCGCCACCGACCGCGCGCAGAACATCGCGAACAGAAGACAATCGCGAAAGAAGTCGGCCGAGGCGTGGTACTGGCATGGAACGTACTGGTTAGCGGTTTCCCTCGACAACTAGTCATACTACTTGCTTGGCTCCTCAGGCAAGAGTCACGTAGCCTCTGGAACCAATAAACAAAAAAAGAAAGAAGTACAGGACATAAAGCGGGACCAGTGCACTAGTTGATTGCCTCCGGAGGCCGCACAGTGGCGCGACCAGTTAGTCGAACAGTCCCTCGAGTAAAACAGCGGCATCGTCGTCATAGAACGTCATTTATTGGAACTGCTTGCAAATTTTTGTGCCACCTATTTTCTTTCAAAGCCGTGTTCTTTAATTCCGTCCTGTCATAAGGAAAGGAATATTCTCTTGTTCAATAAATATTTCTGTGTTGTCTACGCACACCGTCATGTCGGGTTGACCGTCACCACGACGCGTGCTTGCCGCATCTTCATTGGCTATACCAGCTATACCCACCGTTAGGCGCCCGCGATCAGACTGGGCCGACTTCTAAGGGAACTTCTAACTAAGGGAACTAACTAAGGGAACTAAGGGAACTAAGGACGCACATTCCCCCAGGGCGTCAGTCGTGACGTTGCCCACCTACGTGAGGCCGACAACGGCAAGCCCTTTCACCACCCACCACCACCACCACCACCGCGATCAGACTGGTTCCAGGGTCCCTCGGCGGTGAGGCCGGAGGAGGACACCATGCAGCTCCACCCTTCCCGCAAGTGGGGGCAGAGGGGGAGAAATTACTCTTATTTTATAATGCGTTACCATTACTCATTAATTTTATATGGGCTATTCCACTGCATGATTGATTCCTTTTTCGACGTTAGTAATGCTATAGTAACGTCATTGCTTTATCAAATAATGGCATTACTCTGGCATTACAATTACTTCCTTAGTACAGAAGCATAAAACGTGCCACGCATGAGTTTTCTTCGTGCTTTCCTTTTTTTTTTCTTTTTTTATAAGCTATAGCCATCCGTATATCCTCCAAGTAGGTGCCGAAAAGACCCTGCAGAAACGATACTGATAGGCGAAAACTATAGATGAGATCAGTAGGAGCTGAAGTCGTAGTCGTGACGACGATGTAGTCGTCATCGTTGCCTTGCGCACTTCAGCGACAGGACATCTTTTGCCATACTCAATGGACAGCACAATACAGACACACAGACATACATGGGATGATGTGGCGGGTCATTCACCGCCGTAGCACAAGACAAACTAATACAGTCCCAAGCAGCACAATGTGCTGAAAGTCGAGTGCAACAGGGGTGGACGGTATGTGTCTTATCAACGTTTGTTGTTTCACGAGTCTGTTCAAGGCCTTCCACCTACCCGTCCACCCCTATTGCACTTGACTTTCAGTACATTGTGCTGCTTGGGGTACCACATCAAAACAGGAAATCACTGGTGGAATTGTCACTTGTTACCCTCAGAGATGTTATGTTTCTGTTTCGTTGATTCTCCTTCAGCCCAAACGCGTATAGGAGAAAGAGGATGATATCACCATGTGGACACCGATGACACACATCCGCCAGAGGATGATATCGCCATGTGGACACCGATGGCACACACCGCCGAATGTTGACCTCTTGCGGAATACTCCAGGCCCCCTTTGGCCCTTCTCCGTTTGGATGTTCCCAACGTTCATGTGGCGCAATGAACATTCGACGAAAGCAATGAGCAAAGTTGTGCCTAACTCGTTACAAGTAACTCGTTACTTGGTAACGGTTACGTTTTTTTGGTAACGAAGTAACGATTCAGTTACTTTTTAAGAAATGGTAATAGTAACGGAATCAGTTACAAAAATTGGTAACTCGTTACTGAAGTTACTCGTTCCTTTTCTTAAGCGCGGGGGAGCACATTTCGGCACTCCGTGTGGCGCAATGCGTGGGCCTGCGTGACCCACGACCACGTGTGACTCAAAGTATTATTGCAGTCCCTCGTTGGATGTGTTGTTGACGTGCTGAATCGTCTTAAACGAAGGCCTTTGTATTTTCTCTTGTTTCCGTAATCTCCAACCATCACTCTTTCCCAAGGATGGGTACCAATTGTGCTATGGCTACAAAAAACGCGTTTCGACTTCTAGCCTTTCCTTGTCTTTGCTAAGCTTCAGAGAGCCCTAAATTATGACGCAGCCCCTCGTCTGTTTTGGGGAACCGTTGGTGATCGGTGGCACGAAAACCGGTGTCTTTTCTTGTGTTTTCATAACCTCCGATCACACCCACTTCGGCAGGAGATGTCATCACACGAAAGAGAACGAAGATCACTGATGTAAATTTCGAGTATCAGCTTCTTGTGAAGTGCAATTTTTCATTAATAATGAGTTGAAGGCAAGTGGCGGAATGTTTGTTGTCTCCTTTAACTATGCGGCGGTAACGAAAAAGTAACTCGTTACCTGTGAGTAACGAGAACTCGTTACTTTTGTATGTTGGTAACGAGTAACGTATTTAGTTACTTTTTTCTGAAGTAACGGGTAACGGTATTTAGTTCCTATTTTTTGGTAACGGGCACAAGTCTGGCAATGAGTAATGCCACCTCAGTTTACTCAGTTGAAACGTAATGCACTATATATGCCATTACTCATTACTCGCTGGCAAAACTCATTGCCATTACTTATTGCTCGAAAGTAATACCTTACTCCCCACATCTTACATCTTACACCATGCTGTTGTGGCAGAACAAATGCATTTTCGCATGTTAAACACAAAGACTAATGCCAGGTGCTTGCTTCCTTCCACCGTTCGTCATTTCGAGAGAAAGAGGAATGAGAGGTGCCTTCATGGTCGACTTTCCAGATGGCACAGGAGCTGCACTTCTTGGTTGTCTTGTGTAAACCATTTTGATTATAAAAAGTAAAGATTCATAGAGTATGTCCCTTAGGTTAGGCTATTCGGAACGAATTGCATTCTTGTCTTCTATGTTATCCCACAAATACATCCACGTTCCTTTCACACGGTGTCCAGGAAATATGAAACCATAGGTTGAGGAGTTACCTGTCAAAAGGAACTCGTTACGAGTTAAGTTACAATGTGAAAAATGCAGGGTTAGATGTGATTCGTTACAAGTAATTCGTTACTGTAACCATGCTCCTTTTTTTTGGGAACTTGTATCTTAAGTCGGTATGGTTTCCTTTTCAGATAACTTTGCAAAAGCAACTTAAACTCAGTTACAAGTTACTCTTAATTCGATTTTCACTCACATCCACTTATTTTCTTCCTTTCTCTCCAGTACTTTCATGGTATTTTATGCCAGAGAACGTGATATCCGATCAATGACAGTATTCTATTCAGGATGTAAGAACTGCTGCCATTGAAATGAAGCTGAACTACTGTGCGCCCACAGGGAGTACGATGCAAAGTGTTCCAATTGTTGGACATAAACGAAGACGATCTAAGCGTGTTGCACTCCTCCGCAGGCAACTCAAGGTCTAACTCCACTGCCCACGCGCGCTGCACCTGTGTAGTGCTGTGTCCGAAGTAACTTGGAAGTGCATGGGTTTAATGGGAGGGAGAGGCACCGAGCGCGCGTTACAGAAGTTTCGGACTCACGGCAGCCACAATGCTCAAGATTCCAACCGAATAAGAGGTGTTCATAGCCAGGACGTGGAGGGCGACGCCGCGCGAGTGAAAGGAAGCGTCTGTAGCGCGCCCGGACGATGTCAGCTATTGGAGGAAGGACATCCAGGATTGGCCCAGAGAGTGCCATATTAGCCAGGGTGTCAGCGGCTTCGTTGAGCGGGAGACCGCGGTGACCAGGAATCCACGTGACAAGGAGATGGGAGATGTGGCTAGGTGCAAAAGCAACTAAGGTGGCGAGCAAGGGGCTTGTAGGGCTCTCAACGGAGGAAATCACAGAAAGAGAGTCGGAGAGAAGGAGCATCATTTTGAAAGCGATGGGAACCCTCACCAGCGCTAGGAGCATGGCTAGAAACTCACTGTGAAAGACCGGTGTGTAGTCAGGGAGGCGGACGGAACTGTGCAAGTCGAGCTGCGGAATGACAATGCCAATTCCCGCCCGTTCCTCAGAGACAGATGCGTCCGTGGCGATGACCAGGTGATTGGGAAACCGAGACATATGAGTGTCAAGCTCTGCTTTCAAATGCTTTCAAATAAGTGAGAGGGGCATGTTTGACATCCGAATGAAAGATGCTGAGAACCCGGACAGAGGCTGGTGCGAGAGGTACAACCGGCTCGGGGACATGGGCAAGCGAAACGTTCAGGGGCGGCAGGAAAGATTGGGCAAATAGCAACTGGGGAATATCGGATCTGCGCCACCGCCTGCTTGTCCAGGAACCCAAATCTTTGACCGATTCAATGTGGTGAGAAGCAAGAGGGCTCTGCGCCAGAGACAGGAAAGTGCTCACTGTTAAAAGATGAAAGCGGGCTTTCATCCAGCACACCCGCCTCAAGATACAGGGCGTCGTTTGTAGTATAGTTGGGGAGGCCGTGACACACGGGGAGCGCTTTCCTTACTAAGAAGCGCAGCTTGCTTATCCGGTAGTCTGGGAGATGAGAGAAAAGGACACAGCCATATTCGAGGATGGGACGGACATAGCAACGATAGACATAAAGGAGGGCATCCCTGCGCATACCAACACGAACGCTGGAGCAACGCTGGAGCAACGCTGGATGCAACCCAGTGCAGCGGCGGCTCTTCGGCTGATGTGGTCAATTTGGCGGCCCCAATCCATCCTGTGATCATACCACATACCCAGATACATCAGAGACTCAGCTTGGTTGATGCGATCCTTGCCTATCAAAAGATTGAAGCTGGGCACAACACCACAGAAGCCCACAGGAGGAAATAGGAGCACCGCACATTTCTCGACCTTTAGAATCAGATGAGCGGATGTGGTCCAAGCCACAAGAGTGTCGATGTACTGCTGGGTCAGCTTGTACAACAAGTGCAGCGATGAGGCCGAGGCGAAAAAAGGCGATGTCATCTGCGTAAGTGATGGTCAGAATACTCGCGTCCAAGGAAAGGCAGCTCATGAGTATGTTAAAGAGCAGAGGGGAAAGGACAGAACCTTGAGGCACCCCTCTAAACAGCTGATGAGGGGAAGAGACGAGGTGGCGGTCCCAGCATTGGAAAGATCTTCCAGACAGAAAATTCCTGGCCCAGGAGAGAATATAGGGAGGGATACGAACAGCAGACAGTCTGGGCAGCATGACGCGGTGCTCAATGCTGTCATATGCCTGTGCAATGTCTAACGTCACCAGAGCTGAGAGGCCCCCATCCTCCTGTGCGCGGCGTATTTGCTCTCGAGGTTGACGTGACCCATCCAGACGGAACAGCGCTGACGGAAGTCGATCTGGCTACAGTTGTAGATATTATTGGACTCAACAAAATCAGACAACCGGCGGTGAATCACTCGCTCCACGGTCTTGCACAGGACAGACGTTAGCGCGATCGGCCGAATATTGTAAATGGCAAGGCCCTTGGACGCAACCTTCTTCAACAGGATAACCCTTGCTACTTTCCAGTCAGGGGGGATCCAGGACCAGCTCAGAGAGGTGTTGACAGTTTCAACCAAGACGTTGGGGTGAGCAGACCACAGAAATTTCATCATTCGAGCAGATACGCCATCCGGACCGGGAGCAGATGAAGGGAGCGCACGGATAATGCAGTCCAATTCGTCCCATTCGACTGCTACGAATCCAGGATGTGGCGACACGGAGAACGAAGGAGGAGGAGGTAGGGGAACAGTGTTATGGAAGCGCGCGGCGAGGCCCTTGGCAACATCTTCAAGACGAGACATTGCATCTGCATCGGATAAAACGTGGAGCTTGCCAGGTGAACATGAAGTCTGGCCCAGGATAAACGAGATATGCCGGTGAAGAGCCCTCCGTTGTTTCGGGAGAGGTAGGAAAGAATTGTGCTCGTTGTGAAATGCACTCTTGGAAGGAGAGATAGGCCTCTTGAAAGTGGCCTTTAAGATCTGGTAGCGTGTCCAGTTGGCATAGCACGAGTTCGGCAGCAGTTGCTTCCATGCAGCTTTCCGTCGCCTATAATCCCTTGTACAGGCCTCATTCCACCAGGGAGCACAGTTCGAAGGTGAGCGTTTGCGCACTTGGAAAGAAGATGACCCAATGGCCTGGGATATAATAGATACAGCAGCAGCAGCACGATCACCCATTGGCATGTTGTTGCAGGTCTGCAACAGCGCAGTAATTCTATTTTCCTGGAGTGAGCGATTGTGGCGGATGACGAGGGAGAGACGTTGGGCTGCCGAAGGCACCTCGAAGAAAACAGGAAGGTGATCACTAGATGTTCCACAGGAGACAACTTTCCATGACAGAACTGGAACGCGTGAGCTGTACAGCGTGAGGTCGAGAGCGGAGCGCGAAGAGCCACGTGCAAAAGTCATTGACCCATCATTTGCAAGAGAAAGGTTATGGTGACAGATTCAGTCCCACAGTTCACTGCCACGAGCATCAGTCCTGTTATCCCACATGACATGATGCGAGTTGAAATCTCCCGCCACAATATAGTCGCCGGCCGTCTTGGAAACCACATAATCAAAGGTAGAGGAGGACAGAAATCCTGCCGGACAGTAAACGTGATAAAACACAAGGGGCGATTGCCCGGCATGCGAAGCTGCACCGCTAGTACCTCGCATTCTACAGACATCACCTGCACAATGATACGCGAAGAGTGAACAAGCCTAGAGGAAATGAGGGTTAGCAGGCCGCCACCTCTACAGACACGCCTGTCCAACCGACAGGAGTGAAAGCCAGGGAGAGAAAAGGAACGATAAAGAGCAAGCCATGTTTCTTGTAACAGTATCACATCGGGGGAAACAGAGGAGACTAAGGAATGTAAGTCAGGTAAAGCGGAAAAAACAGAGTAGCAGTTCCACTGAAGCACGCGGACGTTACTCATTCCCGAGGATAGACTGAGCAACCGCAGCCGCAAGGACATCGCAGCCGCCTGTCTTGCCGCTGGTCTTGCTGTCGTTTTGACTACCATTCTTATGATCGTGATTGTCACCGTTCTTGCTGCAGTTCTTAATGTTGTTCCTGTTGCGCTTGCCAACGGAGGCAAAGCACGGAGGTGGTGAAGGAGAGGCACCGCGCTTTGAGGTAGAGGGAACATCATCATCATTCATCATGGAATCTACGACAGCACAATCAGGCAGAGAGAGCGGAGGAGGAATAGCGACGGGGTGAGAGGTAACGGGCGCAGGTGGCGACGGATGAACCCCGGTGTCCGCAGTGGGAGAGGAAGGACCCTTGGGAGCATCAGACATCGCAGCCTCTGACAGAGTAGGGAACAGAGACGTGACCAGAGCAATCAATGGGCTGATCTCATCCCTCAATTTGGACACAGCTGCCTCGACGGCGCTAGTGAACAGCTTCTCGAGGTTGCCATCAACAGGTGTCTCAGCTTTTCGTTCAAAGCTGTACCCACGGCCTTTCATGACAGCGGCAGCATCATACCGGCGAGCAGTGACGCGTGTCCATGATATCCAGCAGGGAAGTCTCTTGGCGCATAATGTAAAAACCCTAAGACTAGGGAACACGAAGGGACAGACACAATACGAAGTCTCAAACCTTCGCCGCCTTCGTGCCTTGTAAACCCTACTTGTGCTCCCGTGTCTGCCCCCACAACTGCGATTTTATCAAAGGGCCCTAAGTTTTGTTTAAACTTGACTCCCTCCCGTTTAGATGTAGCTGCTTGCATTTATAAGGTTTCGTCTATCATAACTGATCCCTCCTTATCCTCGTCTTTCATTTCTCACGCAGTACACCACCTTTCGCACACTCTGGGTTCGAACAACCGTCCCGTAAACCGTAATCCCTCTCCTGTTAAGTTAGTTCGTAATGAATTGTCCGAGAAGAACTTATGTCTGTTGCAAACTGATAAGTCTGCAAAATTCGCTGTTCTACCTGAAAGTGTTGTTGCATCTAAGAGGTCGGCAGCTGTTGGAAACATTTTGAAACCGTATAACCATGCTTTGGACAAGATCAAGAAGTCGATTTGTTCTATTCGTCTTGACAATGATCTGACTGCCCTATGTAACTATATACGCTCTGCTTCTCGGGGAACTTTCGCTGTAAAGTTCTTGCTCAAAGATCACAAGGTGGAGATGCCGGTTAGAGTCGTAATCAATGAGAATCAAACCTGGCAAAAAAATTTTTTCGATTTGTTTGCAAAATGGATTTTCCTCTATTTGTGTCCCTAGCGGTTTAACTTTAAAAAATTCTGAACAACTTATTTCGGATTTACAGTTGTTTCATGGAAAGAAATGCTATGCTTTTTCCTTAGACATCAAGGATCTATACTATTCACTGCAAGAGAATGTGTTGTTGATTAGAGCATGCAGATTTCTTGAAGATAACTTGGTGCGCTTTCAATCGAAAGTTGTTATATCTGTGACTGAATTTTTGCGCTTACTAGAACTTTATCTGAGATCAACTGCCATATGTATTGACGGGCATCTGTACATCCAAAAAACTGGTATCTGTATTAGCTCGAGCATCGCGCCTGTTCTTTCCGGGATTTACCTGAGTGTAATTGACAACGCTGTATTATCCTTTATATCCTCTCTGTCTTCAAATGATGTCATTGTAAGAAGGTTTGTAGATGATCTGGTTTTCATTTCCACCAATGAGAGTGTTATTGATCGGTGTAAAAATGTAGTTGTGTCCGCGACCCCAGAGCTTGTATTTACCAGTGAGTTCCCCACTGTTGGCGTGCTTCAGTTTCTTGATATCAGGCTCTTGTTACAACCCGCTCTTTGTTGGTCTTACGGCAAATCTCAAGCTAAACCCATTTTGCCCGCTTCAAGTTGTCATTCTAAAACTGTAAAACGGGGTTTGATCACACACTGTAAATTTCAGAACACCTTTTTTGGTGTGTTTGAGGTGTAATTAGGGTGTAACATTGCATATACTCCCCTACTACACCTTCTATGGAAAAAACAGTCACCAGAAGAGGTGTTAATGGGGTGTTAGTGTTTCGAAACACCCTCTTTCCAACGTGTTATCACATTTTGGTGTAAATATGGTGTAAATGAACAACATATATACTAATGAGACTTTTGTTTGGGGGACATCCACAGTGGGTGAAACATGTGTTCCAGTTTGACATTTTCTTAAGAAAAAGCAATGAATGGATATGTGGCGAATAACGAATTACCTTCTTGTGCTGTCAGTACCTAATATTTACGACATGACTTCATCATTAACTAATACCATAAAGTAAAAAAAATACTTGTCCTGCCCAATGTTTTTGTGGACATTATGTCAGACGTCAGTCCAATACAGTGTGGTAAGCAAGTCCATATTCAGCAAAAAAGAATTACGATAAAGGATTGGCAGAGCAAAAAGTTGTGTATTCACAGAACAGAGGAAGAGAGCATCTGCATAACGAATACAAGGGTACATACTGCACTAACAAACAGGAAACCATGAAGAACTGTATGTTCAAGTGAACAAAATTTGTACTAATATCTGTATTTATTTATTTTATTTTTATTATATTTTACGATATTTTACTTTATTTATTTATATGTATCCATCTGTATCATCCGTATCATTTATGTACCTGTATGTAGTTTGGCTTACAGTGGTTGCTGGAATTAGATTGCTGGGATTCCAAAGCCCAGCCATGGCACCTTCAGACATTCCTCAGACGCGTTCGCGGACTTCATTTCGCCGTGTCTCATATACGACACATGCTGCACTCCATTTACACCCTTTCCAGAAGGGTGTACAGATTCCACTGGGTGTAGGATTACACCAAAAAGGGAGTCAGTTATGATACCGTTGAAATACACCAATTTGGGTGTAAGGAATACACCTTTTCTGAGGGGTGTAACTTTTCTAAAGGGTGTTGATATACACCAAAAAGGGAGTCAGTTATGATACCGCCGAATTACACCAAAAAGGGTGTTTTGAAATTTAGTGTGCAGGTATCCTATCAAATGCCGTAAAAAAATCTTGTTGTCATCATATCACTCCTTCTGTGGAAAGTCAGCTTCTCCGTTTGAATGATGCTGGTTACCCCCATCACATGTTACTTGGTGCTTTAAATGTTTTGTTAAACAACTTGCTTCCTGGTTCACCTGAAACAAAGCCCTCTGTCCCCAAACGGGTAGTTTTACCTTTATTTCACAAAGTGTCTCACAACTTGTTAGCAGTTGCGAAGAAGTTTCAAATCCATATCGTTTTCAAGAACAACTTCCGTCTTGACCGCCTCACCTTTCGCCAAACCTGAAGTTTTTTTGCAAGAATCACCGGAATAAATTTGTCCACTGTTCTTCAAACGTTGTTTACCAGATCCCCTTAGCTTGCATTTTCTGTTATATTGGCCAGACAAAACGTTGCTTAAATGATCGTTTGAGAGAGCATTCATTAAAAGTAAAAAATAAAGCTTCAAACTCTGAAGTTGCTAAACATTTGGAAGAATGCTCAGATTGCTTCCCTCTATGTGATGAAACAATTGTAAAGGCATCCGAAGTGGACCCTCACAGAAGACTTTTGAGAGAGACCCTTTTCATAACTTCTTGTGGGAACTGTGTCAGCAAACCTTCCGTAATCCTCGGTCCGGCCTTGAACAGACTGCTCGTTCCCCCGAACTGGTGTTTCCTTTCCTTCTGTTTGTATATATTTCTTGTTTGTGAAGTAAAATTTTCAACTGTGTTTGAGACTTCGTGTTGTGTTTGTCCCTTCGTGTTCCCTAGTCTCGGGGTTTTTACATGGATCATCTTCATATATATGCATCATCTTCACCAGCTCGCTTGCTTCCTAGCCATTGTTTCAAAGTCTCTTGGTCTCGGCTACTGCAAGTCTCACAGTCAGCAAGGTGAGCTTCACCGCACAGGCAGCATTTTAGCGGTGACCCATCAGGGCAGGAGGATTCGTCATGTTGGTCACCACAGCGTCGGCAGCGTACATCGGACTTGCAGCTCTTGGTAGTGTGACCGAAGCGAAAGCAGCGTTTGCATTGAAGAGGCCTGCGGGTGAAGGGGTCCATACGAAAGATGAGTGGCGAGGATTTCATCTCAGAGGGGCAGCAATGACCGGCAAACGTCACAATGACCGTTTCAGTGGGGATCCGTCTCCCGTTTTGCATGCGACTGCAGCGAAACGCTTCAAGTACCTCGATGGAGTCGAAGAGATCAAGGAGCTCGCACGCGTGAAGGGAAACATCGACGCCTCTCACGACGGCCTTCGTGCAGGCGAGATGGTGTGGAACGAAGGGTTGCACGGGGATGCCACCAAAACAGAGCGTCGACAGAAAAGCCTGGACAACTTCCAGGTTCCGGAACCTACACACGATACCGTCCTTCTTGTATTGCAGGGCCTCTGTGATGTCCCGGAAGTCAGGGGTGACTAATTCAAGGTTGCTAATTAACGCCTTATGGTTCTTGGAGCTAATTCATGAACCGTTTGTTGGCCTCAGGATCACGGGAGTGCTAGCTAACCCGTTCGCAAAAAAAAATGGTCTAGTGGAAATGCAAGAATATCAACAGAGGCCGACCAGTAGCAATCAGGGCGCCTATGGGAGGAGCCATGGCTCCTCCTTGCTGTGAACTGACCAATCTCCCTCTCCTCAAGCACAAACAATCAAGCCGCAGAGCAGGGTAAAAGGGATCTGTCCGAGATCGCCGAAGCAGAGCAGAGCTAAAAGCTCTACGAATGACTGCTTTGCAGGAGCAAGGAGACACTAGAAACGTCCGAAGCAGCCCGTTTCCGAGTGGTGAAAGCAACGAAGCACTTTCTTTCTTTTTTTTTGATTGAGCGTAAATAAAGTTGCGTTCAGCTCCTTGGACGAAGAATAAGAAGAAGAAGAAGTTGCGTTCTGACTGGATCAGGAGACGGGTCACTTGCGATGCAACATACTTGGCGCAGTCGACATTGAAAATGAACTTGCATCCCCCACCACCATTCCTTCCGCTGCCAGGCGAGCCGTCTCTGCCATGGGAGGAATTGTTTATGATTTACGTATCTGCATGCCATGCGTTGGAAGTGCATTCGACAGCGCACGCAAGGTTTCCATCCTTCTGAATTGCTTAGGAGCGGAAGGCCAGAAGCAATTCCGCCTTTTGCCAGACGTCCAGCAAACGGCTACTGTTCCAGCTACCTGTTCTTCTCCTACCCTCACGGACAAGGAAAGTTCGTCAGTCCCAGATTCACGACGTATAGATGACCCCTACGTTGCTGCTGTTACTAAGCTACGGAAGAGGTTCATCGCAGCCGTCAATGGGACTGTGGGAAGGTTCAATTTCAGGTCCCGTGCACAGTTTCCGGATGAAAGAATTGAAGATTACGTCGCAGTGCTGAGAATACCCGCAGCTTCTTGCAACTTTGGCAGCTTGATCGACGAACTCATATGTGATCAACCCGTCGAGAAAGCGTCAAGAATGGAAGTTCGAGACCGCCTTCTACTGGAACCGGAGCTTACGTTAAATTCTGCATTGCTTATCGTCAAGCAAGTGAAGCAGGCGCTACGAGAGTCTGCTATGTTGAACAGTGGCGCATCTGATTCCGGCGAAGTCGCCGCAACAGAAGAGAGCAAATTCAGGCGTTGGAAGCAAGTGCTTCCGCCGTGGTTCGTCAAGGCACTTGGCAAATAGTCCTTCTTGTCCGGCTCGGAACAACGTGTGTAGGAAATGTAGCAAGAAAGGACACCGATGTGCCAAGGATCCCCCACGGATACCAAGCGTGTCCATTGTGTGGACAGTTCAGTCGTGATGGTCTCTCATACGGGGAAATCCGTGTTCTGCGAAATCACAGTGCATGGTATACCTCTGCGACTCCTCGAAGAGGTTTTTACCATTTTACCGTCTCAGCTCTACAAGCAGCATTTTTGGAGTACCCACTGCGACCCGCGGACACCACTCTGTTCAGTTACACCCGGACTTCCATTCCGATTAAGGGCGTGTTCGACGCCCCCGTTACGTTCGGCAGTCGTTTTGCTCTGTGCTCCTTCTACGTAACAAAGGCTGGTACGGCCATCATCGGCATGGACGTCTTACAGGCTTTGAATACTGCCCTACATTCAGCGAGAGTCCGCTGCTACGAGGTTGCTAACGCCGAGCAAGGCAGCCAACTTTGCTCATCAGTTCCCATTACTGTTTGCCAACGGTCTGTCTGACCTTTCCCCCGCTCTCTATCTTTAATAAACATATTACCCCCCACCCCCACCCAACGGTCTTGGCTTTGCTACAGCATTCTCACATAAAGTCACAGTCATGCAGTCCGTTCAGCCCGTTCAGCAGAAGTTACGACGACTTCCACTGGAGGTTCGAGAAAAATCCTCAGCTTAGCTCCACAAACTCGAGCAAGGGGACGTCATCGAAAGGAAAGGATTGATGCTTCTGGGTGGGTTTCCCCAATAATAGTTGTCTGGAAGAAATCCGAGGAACTTCGTCTTTGTGTCGACCTCCGGAAGCCGAACGAAGCCATTTTAATGGACAGCCACCCAATACCTCACCGGGATGACCTCTTCCACAGTCTTGCTGGTGCCCGGCACTTCTCAAAATTGTATATTTCTTCAGCGTACCACCAGTTGGAGCTGGCAGAGGAAAGCGGGAATATAACCGCGTTCGTCACGCACGAGGGTCGCTTTCGTTATAAGAGAGTCTGCTTCGGATTGGCGTCAGCAGCAGCTGCTTTCCAGAAGATGCTTTCGGTTGCACTCAAGCCCTGCAAAGGCGTGCTCCATTACCTTGACGATATCCTCGTTTTCGGACGCAGTAAGAGGGAGCACGACCACTACCTGTTTCAAGTACTTCGAAAGCTTGCAGAGACTGGTTTAGGCTTAAATAAGAAGAAATGCGTCTTAGCTTCTACCGAAGTACAATTTCTAGGACGCGTCCTTTTTGAAGGCAAGATAAGGCCCAGCCAAGACGTGACTGAAGCCACTGTCCAGCACCGCAATCAGTGAGCGCACTACGTTCTTTCCCGGGCTTGGCTGCGTTTTACCTAAAGTCTGTCCCGCATTTTGCTACAGTCATGGAACCCCTTCGTCAACTGCTGCGCAAAAATATTCCTTTCGTTTGGGGCCCAGAAAAACATGACGCTTTTTCGCGAATCAAACTCTTGATTCGTGACTGTGTCGCCCTCACGCCATTTGACTCTTCGCTTCCTACCCTCGTAACGGTTGATGCCTCGAACTGTGGGCTGGGAGCTGTAATGCAACAAAAACACCCCGAAGCGCTAAGAAACGGTCTGCTTCGCCTCACGTGCACCCTCCGCCACCGAGAAGAGGTGCTCTTCAGGAGAGATAAGGGGGCTTTAGCTTGTCTTTAGGCCTGTGAGAATTTGCACACGTTCCTGTTTGGAAGACGGTTCGCCCTGCGCACTTATCATCTAGCCTTGGTCACCCTTCCCTCAACACAGGGTCAGGGTCGTCAGCCCATGAGAATCGCGCGATGGGCCGCACGTCAACTTCTCCACAACTTTGAGATGCAGTACAAAAAATGAGAGCGCAACGTTGTCGCCAACGTCCTTTCGTGGCTACCTCTAGCGAGGTCAGAGGAGAGCAGTTCGTCTGAAGAAGATGAAGGCGAACTGGTATGCGTCATACAGCAACAGCTGGACCCCTAAAATATTCCTCAACTGCAAGCTAGAATTCGAAAACACCCCACTCTGACGAGGGTCCTCAGGTATGTCGACACGTCTTGGCCAACCAATTTGCAGGAAGAAACAAGATTGAACCGCCAACATCCTTACGGAAGCACGTAACAGAACTGAGTCACGAGTCTCCCCCCCGCATGGTCCGTATCAAGCAACGGATTCGGTTTAGGCATTGGTGGCCGAAGTTGGACAAGGACGTAGAACGTCATGTATGGTCTGCGAGAGCACTGACAAGACAGTAATCACGCATGCTGCTCCTCTTCAGTCCGTTAAGTTTCCCGACGGACCATGGAGGCAGATCGGCATCGACATCACTGGCCCTTTCAACAAGCTTCCTGCTCAATATCGTTTCATCATTTCTGTGGTGGACTACTACAGTAAATGGCCAGAAGCCCTCCTCACGTCGACAGTTACATGGGACTCCATCATTGACTTCCTTACGGGCCTATTCGCTAGAGAAGGATACCCTGAGGTTGTCATTTCTGACCATGGGCCACAATTTGAGGCCCGCGCTTTCAAAATGTTTTTGCAGTCGAGGGGTATTGAGCATTGCCGTTCGTCTATCTACCATCCCTGGCTAACGGACAGGTTGAGCGGCTCGACCGCGTTCTAAAGGATTACATTCAAGCCATTATCGTTTGGCATGGCAACGTTCATCGAGACCTCGAACAGTTTCTCTGTGTGTACAGTAGCACGCCTCATGAAGCCACTCAGCTTTCTCCTGCCGAACTGCTACACGACAGACGTATGAGGACACGTCTGGACGTTGGATTCCCCACATTGGATGGCGACGTCGTACAGGAGACGGCCAACTTGAGGAAACGTATCATCGCTTATCAACAAAAGTCTAAGGCGCGATTTAACAGAAGATGGTCAAAGCCCCCCCCCCCTTTCATGCCGGAAACTTTGTAACGATTATAGGTGGTTCTTTTATTTTGTACGTGCGGACAAAACACGCGTGTATGCGGTATTTCGCACAACAGTGGCTGCCTGATGAACTGGGCACGTAGCCTCCGTATCTGTCTCGGCGTCCCAAGGACGTCTGAAACCCTCTCGGTCCTTGCAGAGGCGGGAGAACCCCCGGCCCCCATCCTCCGCGACAAGGAGGCCCTCCGAACCTACGCGCGCTTCATCACACGGCACCCCCTGCATTATCTGCGAACGATACTGCAGAAGTACCCGGACTCTGCCTTCGGCGACGCCATTCGCAGACTCAGCGGGCGCCTTCCGCCTGCACTGGCGGGGTCATTCGCACCCCCTATGTGGACCTTCGACCGACCCACAACGATAACACGCATACCCGGCCTCCCTCGCAAGCATGACACACCCACGGTGGTCGCGGCAGCTCGCGTTGGAGCACATTTACTCGCTTCATGACCAGCGAGTACCCATATACACCGATGGCTCGGTGATACCAGGCGGGTCGGCAGCAGCCTTCTACGTGCCTCACTCCCACTGCAGCCGTGGGTTCAAACTCCCGTACGAGACTTCATCCACCGAAACCGAAATGATCGCCATTCATGAAGCCCTGAAGTTCATCTCGGCATCCGTTCCCGCACCATGGACCATCTTTACAGGCAGCATGGCGGCGCTAGAAGTGCTGTCATCATTCTCGATCCCCCTTGTTCAGGACATTGGCGCGCTCATCGTTCAGTGCCTCAGCCGTCTCGCCCGCGCGGGCCACAGCGTCTGGCTTCAGTGGGTCCCCGGTCACACAGGCCTCCCCGGCAACACATCCGCCGACGCCGCTGCGAAGCAGGCCCACACCTCTGCACCATTGTTATCGGTCCCGCTATCACCCTCGTCATGCCGACTCCACATACGCCGCATGTGCGCCCAGCACACTCGCCTCTTCACTGAGAGTGCCGTCCGAGCCCGCACTTTCCTTCATTCCATCGATCCCAAGATGGAGCTCACCATCCCACTGAGCCTCTCTCGAAGGGAGAGCTCACTCCTTCACCGCCTACAACTCAATGTCGCTAAGACCCCATCGCGCCAGTTCCTCATGGGCAACATAGGTTCCCCACTATGCACGAAATGTGGTGTGGTGGCGGACACTACCCACCTCCTCCTGCACTGCCGCCTTTACTCCTCAGCCAGAGCCGCACTTGAGCAACAGCTCACACACCTTGGCCTGCACCTCACGCTGCGGACCTTACTCGGCCCCGTGCAGCGCGCCCGACAGTGCGTAGTCACCAGACTGCTCCTCCGCTACCTCGCTGCAACCGACCTACTGGTCGCCCTGTGAACCGGATTGTGCCCGCCTGGGTACTCTCTCTCTCTCTCTGAGTTTTTTTATTTATTTATTTATTTATTCTTGGGAATAGCAAGCCGACACCCTGTCTGGCTGACCTTTCCCTCGTTCCTTTCGTTTTCTTTGTTATCATTAAACATACCCCCCCCTCCCCCGAGCGGCAGCGCTGAAAAGTAGTAGTAGTAGTAATTAGCTGAAAAAAAAAATCGGGGGAAAGACTTGTAGCAGGAACGTTGGAGGAACGCTGAAAAGGTTCCTTGACAATCTTCTACTTTCTCGGTTTTGCGAGGCCAGATGTCCAGTGATCATGAAGGTACTCCGCGTGAACGTTTCATAGCAGCAAACTATACACCGACCATGCAACGCAACCGGCTAACAGCGAGCGAGGAACGATGAGAGGCACGCATCCCGCGCGAGAGCTTGCTCAAAGGCTGGTTCTGCTGGTAGCCGAAGCGATGAAGCCAATATTTTAGTGCACAATGCTCGGTCTTGTTCCTGTATGCCTCGTTCACAAGCCCAGTTACCACACCAAGGCGATCCAGCGAGGGTACCGTGCTCTCGCACGATGATCCGCTCTAAGCGCGTTAAACCGCTGTTACTTGTTTTCATGCTTTACCCAAGGCGTGCAAAAAACAGTAGGCATGGTAAATATCAAAGTTAGGTTTGTGTACTCGACAGGGCAAGATGACACTCCCCCGAGGGGGGAGGGGGGGGTCGAGAACTTTGGTGGAGGGGGTGCTGGGGAAGCCACTGGTTGAAAATCGTCATCAATACGTGGCCTTGTACAAAGTGCGCGTTTTACTGCGAAATTATCGAATTAAAATAATTACCGTGGTCGATATAGACATCGGGAACGTCGCACAGAAGCAACAAACACGTTATTTACAAAAGGTATGGCCGCCAATCAAGGGCGCAGCCATCTTTAAAGTCACGTGTGCGTTGACATTCGCTGTGGCGTGCGACCAGGGGCAGTGTGATCGCCCAGCACGCTTTCATTGGACTCCGCCCCTGTGGCTCAGCAGCTATTGTGCTCGTCTTTCCAGGCAATCAGGAGCACTGTTTACGTTTACGGCTCGTTCAGTACGGCCGTGTACTGGGCATAAAAGGCCGCTGTGCAGAACAATATCAGTGTAGGAGTGAACCTTGCCTCCATTCTCGAGCGGGTACACCTGTTCTTCTGTAACGTCAAACCCCCACCTGGAGCGCAGGCATCGTGAGAACGCCTTCAATTTACGGGAAGGGCCTTTAATTGTTCTTACGAGTTCAAACTAATGAGGAGGAATTATATGAAATTTCTGCGTGCATTTCATATCAACAATAGCTAGTCGAACGCTATCGGTGTGTATTCCCTGTGTTTCTCGTGCGTTCTACCATATGTTCACTTTCTGCTACACACTACTAGTACTTCTACTACTTTCTACATTCATCATAATCACTTCACCTCTTCTCCCCTTCAAGCAAAGGGATAAGGTGCTGTCTGAGCAGCGAAACATCCCACTACATCATCGTTACTTATTTGTCGTTGTTATTACTTTCTACTGTGTAGTAATGTCCAACGTCCATCCCCAAAGGAAATACACAGTTGCCTATGCAGGGTTCTACAATAATCGTCAATTTCAGTCGTACTGGGAAACAACGATGTAGAGTTTTGAGAGGGGGAGGGTAACGCTAATGGTAACGAAAACAGAAACGGTATGCTACCAAAAATTGGAAATGGTACCTATAACGGAAAAAGGAAACGCATACCACTCTCCTCCATTGCCGGAAAGAGATACGGAAACAAAAATTACCGTCCTGTATTGAATTCGGCTATCGGGCTATTTGTGTTGTGCGATGACATTTGAGTGACTTTTCATTTTATCCTTGTATTTTGATGATTCAATTCCCTGTAATGCTCCAAGTAACTACACGACAGTATGGGAACAAACCGCAACATTGGATATCGACGGTGCATCACGCATTTACCTACTCGCGACATTACCTAGCTACATGACATCAAGACATGAGACTTATATAACATATACCGTAATTTCGTGCGTATAAGCCGCACCGCAGATAAGCCGCAGGACGCGTTTTTTCGGACGTTTTGAAAATTTTCTGGCAGATAAGCCGCACCCGCAGATAAGCCGCGGGCAATACGAGACGACTGATTTGTGCGACAAAGGAGACCATAGAGAAGGCCATAAACCCTGTGGTCCATACTCCGCCGGGATCGGCACAGTGTACAACAGAGGAGGTCAGTTCTGGAGTTCTACCAAGATTGGATTGTGCCCTTGTCGGGTGTTTTTCGTGGACTGATGGGTCAGTGATCTTCCAGAAGACGTGAATCACTGTCACCACTTTCCTTAAAGCTGCTTGGGGGAATGCACCAGGAAGATCAATCTACTCGAATGTGGACCCGTCCCTGTTACGCACTGTTCGTGCATCGGCAGGGCAGTGCTGTTCCAGAGACACTGTCGGCCCTTTCGTTAAAATCGGCGTATGGGGAAAATACCAGGAAAAAATTGTCATCAGATAAGCCGCACCGGTGGATAAGCCGCAGGGCGCCCGTGAGAAAAAAAAATCGCGCATAAGCCGCGGCTAATACGCGTGAAAATACGGTATACTGCACGCACTCTACTACATCACAGCACAAGGATGAGAGCGTATGATTGTTGCTTTACTTTTATTTCTACTTTCTTCATTTCAGCTAGGCTATGGCAGCAATTGTATACTATACTGAGAGCGTCCGTCTATGAATGCGACACTGGACGAAGGTTACGTTCATCTTGGGCTGCTGGACTCAGAACGACTGAAGACAGAAGTCTGGCTTCCAAGACATGTTCCTACACTTCTTTAAAGATCGTGCAAAATTTGCGCATCCCAGAGACGTAAAAGTACATATGTAGCGTCTACGCGTGAAAACCGGGCCGAAGCGGCACTTAGGCAAAGCAGTGTGCTGACAGGTCCGGACGAATTGACCTCCCGCGCAGCTCTGTATAACAGCCGTTCCATCACC